>NW_024962276.1:2045973-2233944 GCF_019238085.1 Lagopus leucura | reverse complement strand
AAAAGGAAAGGAAAGGAAAGGAAAGGAAAGGAAAGGAAAGGAAAGGAAAGGAAAGGAAAGGAAAGGAAAGGAAAGGAAAGGAAAGGAAAGGAAAGGAAAGGAAAGGAAAGGAAAGGAAAAAAACCCTGTCTGAATATGATTAAAAAAAATTAAAATAAGAACCACTGAATGGTAGCAGTTAATGAACTGTAGCTAACTGGAAAAAAAAATTATTCCTTCCAGTAGCAAAGCAGCAAAAGAATCCATTTGCTTTGCGAGTTACCCTCCATCATTGCTGCAGCATCCTTTGGGTGTCATTTTTGGCAATGTCTTCCATTCATTCACTCCAGGTCCCTGCAACGTTTTCAGGAGAGACAGAAGGGGGTTGCTGTGTGTTTGTGAAATGCTCTATTTGACTTCTGTGAACCTCCCCAGCTTTATTGCATTCTTGCTGCCAGACTCAGCCCTTCCCACATTGACTCCAAGTCCTCTGCTCTGATTCATCTGTTGCAGTGGCAGCTTCAGATCTCACTGGGTTTGCACTTTTTCAACCAAACTGCTGAGGTTAAAACTCTCATTGTTCAAACTTCCTTCAGAGTCCTACATGCATTCAGCCTGCAGTGGTGCCTGTCAGGCTTACCCCCTGTAAGTTCTTCTGTTCTGTACCTTGTCTCTTAGAAAGCAAGGATTTCAACCTAAGGGCCTGGCTTCAATATGGAAGATAAAGTAGAGATGAACGTGTCATTATCCCTCTGTTGGAGATGCAAAAAGAAGGTAGGAGATGATTTATCCAGAACATTATAGGATATGTGAGGTCTAGCTAGAAGCTGCCCTGGGCCCCAGGGCAGTGCCTCCATCAGCAGAGGCTCTGCAGCTTCCCCTGAGCAGGAGTCCAGCCTGAAGCCAAGCTGTGCTTTCAGCCCATTGCTTGAAAGAGTGCTCAAAGCTGTGCTTATCCCATTTTAAACCATAAATCATTTTTTCCACACTTAAAATGTCCTTAAATTTCCAGTTTTTGTCATATGCCATTATTTCTAAAGGAGAGAATCCTTTCTAAAAGTGTCCCTACGACTTATTACTCTGAAAGTGATCCTTTTATTGGTAGTTGCAAGGATGCATTAATTTGTAAGGAAATAGGAATAGCAAGTGATTTTTATAAACTGTTTTATTTCCTGAAAGTACCAATATGAAACATTGGAAAATAATTTAAATTATGTAACTTAAAACCAGGGGCTGAAACAGGTCCTCCAAAACGAGCAATACAGTTATTAATGCAATCCAGACTTGGAAGGGGTTTCTTCAAGGAAAGGTTTTGTATGTACTATTTTTTCTGTGCTTTGGAAAAAGGTTTAAAAAAACAGTGATGCTGAAAATTTGGATGGCCTGGAAAAAGAAATTCCTTTCAAGCCTCGCTAGTATTCCTGCAGTGCTTTTCATCTTTGCAGCAGGCCTTCTGACAAAGCTGGGTCAAAGCGTGCCGTTGTGAATTAAATCCATGATGCTGGTGTGGAAATGGGTGTGAAGAGTCTTACCAAGGAATGTGATGAGTCCGTGGAGGTGCAGGAGCAGGTTGCATGCTGTGTGCTCACGCACCGGTTTCCCACATCTAAACCTGGCAAAAGGCATTTTAGAAGATGCTATTTGGCAGGTGGTATTGATTTCTGGAGTAGAAAAATGCCAGAGCAAGACTTTCTTCAGTTATCTAGCTTAGGTTCAGTGGGAGCAGCACGATTCATTTTGATTTCTTCAACAGAGAAAAGTTTAATACCCTTGTGAACTGCCTTTTCCAACCTCACAGTGTCTTTTGTTCCTCGAGTCCCTGCATAGTGAGTGGATTTCTCTTAGAACTGATGTATGTTGGAAGTTGAGTGTTAGCATTTCTATCGTATCAAAATCATTCATTTTTTTCTCTGCCTTGAACAGATGTAACCAGAAATGTTCAAAATGTGGCCACAGTGTGGTAGCCAAGCAGTCTTGGAACTATGTCGGAATGCTGGATCGTATCTTTCCTTTCTCTTCCCTGAAGCATTGACTTCATCTTATTTCCTGACTGAGATTTTCATCGACTTCTTGTGTTATCATTCCCCTTACAACACAACGTCAATGCTAAAACAATCAGAATTGGATTTCTCATGCAAGAGAAAGCTCCCACAATCTTAGGAAGTGCAGAGCTGCATGGAGATTGAGTCTGAAAGCCTTTGAATCTGAATTTCCCACGAGGCTGTTGGGTTTTATTTACATTTCCTATTTCTTGGCAGAGTCGTCAGATGTTGTGAAAGTTTTCTGACTTTCTCTTCAGAACCTGAGCAGGAGTACAAGACACAAACTGAAAGGTACTGCACGTTGTCAGCTGCAGTAGAATTTTGAAGATGTACTTTCATTGCATTTTGTCCATTTAATGTCAACATCCAGAAGCATTTTTTGTCGGTACATCTTTTTCTTCCCCGTATAGAAGAGAACAGGAGTGGGGAGAGAACCCAAAACCCAGCAATTTAACTTTGCGCCCTTACAGCAATCTCAGTGGGAGCCATTTGATAAAAAATTTAACTGCCTCATGTTCCTATTTCCAACACAAGTACTAGAAAGACATTGTTAAATAATGTGCCCGTGTTTCATATGGTTTCTTCTGCGGCCTTCAATCAATAAAATGTTCTTAGATCAATACAGATGTTATTGCGCTGCTTGGAAGCGTTTATAAGTATACGATGGAGGTAGTTACAGCATAGTCAGTGCATAGTAAGGATAGCTCTTGGGCACAGCACTGCTATAACTCCACACATACACAGCAGGTATCGATATAAAATTGGATACACCAGCATAAAAATCACAACATCCTCTCTACAAAGCAACTCCAGATAAGCTGCACTGGGGGAATGAGGGCTGAGTGCATTTAACACCGTGTTTTGCTCCGTATCAGCAATGTCAGCAGAAGCGTTCTGCAGATTTATGTTGATTATTGTATCAGTAAACTGACATAGTCTCTTGCTGAAAGGATGTTTGCAAAATGTCTGGTGCCTCGGTAATGGAAAATATGGAGGATAATTCAAATTCTGCCAGCTCATTTCAAGTAGATGAGTTTTATGCTGCATGTCATGGGTGGAAAGTTCGGACGTTGCCGATGATCTACTGCAAGAAGCTGTTGTCACAATGTTGGTGCAAATAACATTCAGAATGCTGCTGAGTGAAGGCTGGAAAATATCAGAAACCTGTTCGTAATGATACTTTAACACTGAGATACTGCTTATGCCTTCAAAGTATACGCAGACTCTGAATCATTAAGCGTCTGGATTGACAAGGTAGATATTTTATGAAGTAAGCCACTAAGAAATCAAGCCCCAAGGTCATGGGCAGGTTTAGAGGTTTTTCTTTCCTCCTGTATCAGTTGTGAGATGTGACAAGCTGCTGGCAGAAAGCTGGATTTTTTGAAGGGGTCTACATTGTGTCTCTATCTATTTTTGATCTCTGAGATGTTATCCACAGTATAAAAACTTTTCATGCATCAACAGCAAGAAAAGGGACTGGCCTGTCACAGCATCTTAAAAATCCTCAGATTTGGCTGTTGTGTGGGGGTATGATGAGCGAGACCAAGGGAGGGGTGGAGAGCATCCTCCAACAGAGACAGGGGTTGTGCTGGGGGCTGCAGCCCCATAAGTTTTCTGGGGCTGGGTTATGTCTGGAGCTCAATTTAGCTATTAATTTTAATTTTCATATTAATTGCCTTTAGTTAAAATGATGTAACAAGCCTGAAGTGGCAGATAAAAACCCAAACGTAGGGTGAGTATAGATTCTGATTCCAGCTAGTAAAAGCAACCAGCTTGTTAGTGGAGGTCCATAATGGGTAGCTGTAAAGCTTGCAGGTAACGCCTCAGTTTGGCATTGCTTTTGGTCTGGTTGTGTTATGAAAGCACTGAATCCCTCACACAAGTAATTGTTCATTTTGGTGCAAGCTCCGTGCAGTCAGACTCAAATCTCCTGTTTTCAAACCCAATTAGGAGATGGTAATTACCTGTGGGATGTGGGGATTTTGTTTGTCTGCAGGGGCAATGCAGATATTCCGCTTCTATCTCCCCTTTCAGTTATCAATAAAACACTGGAGCAAAAGAGTGTTTTCCTCTCAGTGATCGCAGGCAGTGTTCTGCCAAATGAAGGCAATGTTATGAGATTGCTTATGTTTGGGAATAATCATGGCAGCTATTAGTAATCATGTCTCACTGTTCTTCATCACTGCTCACCCCCAGCTTTTCTGTGTTTGACACATAAGTAGCTACTTGATTATTCTCATCTCTACCTTATGTGCAGCGAATGTGAGGTCATCCTGTAAGTCAGAGATGGAGTCAGAAGATGAATGCAAATCTCTGGAGTCTCAGTGCAGAGATGTGCTTCTCCTAGGAACTCAGCTATAACATATTCTCTATCCTAACATAAACCAATCACTCCAACTCAAGGATGAGCTGAGCAGAGGAAGCAGACACAGAGGACACATGGTTGCCGACCACTCCAGAGGGTGAGAAAGCACATTCCTGAGTAATTTCCAGTTGGGCAGAAAGGCAGTTGGCAGCTCTTGTTATCTCTGCCATGATGGTCCTGACTCTGGTAAAGCTGGGAGTGTTTTTTTTATGTTGTTTGTTTTTTAATTCAGTGTTTAATGTTGATAAACCACTGAGGTGGTCAGAAACTATGGTGGTCTAAGCATGATAAGATGGAGCTGCTGAAAATTGTCAAAGAGTTCATAAAATTCTACTGAAAACCAGTGAATTCAAATGGCATTTATGTTCTCCCTTGTCTGGAATTACAGGGAGCTTGGACTTTCAGTGACCCTTGTGCAGAGATAATCATTACTGGGACCAGAATGACTGTGAAGTGAGTCAGAATGTCACACCACCAGCTCCTGGAACAGTCCTAAATATTTGAATGGCACTTCACTCTTGTTACAACTGAAGTGAAAGAACATATGGAAAAAAACAAACAGCAAAATCTAGATTGCTGGAGGAGTTTGTTGAGCTGGAACAGAGTAGTTCAATATTCAGCTTGGTGTCTGAGCTGAGAATCATGATGCAGGACTGTCTTTGCATCTGTTTTCTCAGAACTGTATTGCCTATTTTTCCAAGGCAATATGCAAGAAGTGGACATGCTTTTGGTACATCACTGCTCAGCTGATAACAGCAGAAATTGGAATTGCAGGAGTAGCATGCTGGAGAGGACTGGGATTGCTGCAACTCCTCTCCATCCTTTCACAGCTGGGGCTGGGGAAAGTGTGTAGTTCAGAGGTACTGAGAATCATCTTTGTCATGCATCTTCTCCCTTCTTACCTCAGGTCTGAGAAGAAGGGCAGCCAAATGGCACCTGTGCAATTCAAGATGGAGCCCTGCTGGGCTTCTTAGTCCATCTCTTCTTTAGAATTATGTAGTGACACTATTGATCCAATAACTGTAAGTAAAGAATCATATTGACGAGCTCTTGAACAAATGCCAACGGAAAGGAAGATAAACTCATCATGTCTTACGCTGCTTGGACATGAGAAATAATAAATAAAAGAAAGGGGTAGGTTATATCACACCTTCTGTTTAGCCTTTACATTTAGAAATTTAGAAATCAGTGGCTGCCAAAAACACACATGGATGAATTTGATCCAAAGCTGAGTGAAGTCAATGGGAAGTTTCTGTCTTTCAAAAGAATTTGCTGTCCAATTTTTATTTCTAAACATGCTTAAATACAAAAAGTCATAGAAAAAGTAATAGAGCCAGAAAATTGGATAGAGCTCAGTGCAAGGGTTGAAACACTTAATTGGGGTCTCATGGATCCACTTCTTTAGCCTGTCCAGGTCCATCTGGATGGCGACATTCTACTGTGTCAGCTGCACCACTCAGCTTTATGTCATTAGCAGGCTCGAGGGTGCACTCAATCCCACTATCCAGGTCACTGATAAAGATGTTGAAGAGATGATCACACTGAATGTGTGGGTAACAAAGGCAGGCGTCAGTGCATTTTCTGAATGGCCTCTTATGTTCAATCTGAGCTGGCTGCTAGTTGGGGACACTTCAGAAGTAACCTAGTCTCAAACAGAAACAATGTCTGGTTCAGATGTAAATACAAAAGGGTTTTGCTTTCACCATCATATGGCTGCTGAACCATGCTGAACTCTTAGACTGCTGCTACTTATCTCTGGCTTTTCCCCCCTAGGGAAAATTTTGTGAAGGTTGGTTTGACTGGCATCTGAGAAATGCCACAGTAGAGTGAGGAGCAAGTTGGCCTGATACATATTTCAGCCACACTTCCCTTATTAGAAAAAAGTAGAGTCCTAAAGGTCTAAAGCATATAACCAATACTGTTTACATGGGTGGAGAGCGATAGCAAAAGGGGGAATGGTTTTAAACTGAGACAGGGGAGGTTTAAGTTGGATATCAGGAAGAGGTTTTCCCCACAGATATTGGTGGCAACACACTGGAACAGGCTGCCCAATGAGGCTGTGAATGCCCCATCCCTGCAGGCATTCAAGGCCAGGCTGGATGTGGCTCTGGGCAGCCTGGTCTGCTGGTTGGCGACCTGCACACAGCAGGGGGTTGAAACTGCATGATCATTGTGGTCCTTTTCAATCCAGGCCATTCTATGATTCTATGATTCAATATGGGTTTTCTGGTGTATTTTGAGCTCCTGTGTCCCTGGGACTATATTTACCCTTTCTTCCCAAGGATACACCCTTTGAATAGCGGGACTCATCCTGTATAACTTCAAACACATAAACAAAAGATGTCTGCATGATGTGGAGACTTCTGAATTTATATTTGTAGGTATTTGCAGATAAGTTGTCCCTGTATTCCAACATCAGGAGAAGAGGCCAGCTAACATCTGGCTGCGTGCATTACAAGATTCAATATTTCATCCAATCATCCTCAACCTTTGTGAAGCCATGGTTAAGAAGCAATGTAAGTCCAGCATTAAATTTGCTCTGAGGATTTTGTGTTGTCTTCCCAAATGCTTTCAGGCCACTGTCAAAAACACTGCGCATGAGTTCTTTGCAAACCATCAACTCAGCTGAATTTCTTCAGTACATTTCTGGCCAACAAGTTATTTTTTAAACATTCACAGGCAGAAAGCAACACTGCTTATGTCTGGTGAGATCGGGATGATTTTAAAGCCCTCCAAAGGACTTCCTAGGTGCCAGTTAGGAGTGTTAAAGGTGCACTTTGAAGCAGGGCAGATCTGGGCATGGATCTGAGGTGGGAGCATTTGCTGTGGCACGATGTTCCCAGATTCACTCTGGCCTCTGAGATTCTGTGTTTGACAATCAGGCAATTTATATGGCTCAATTTTTAATTCGTAAAGTCGGAAGCAGGCTTTTCCTTTCAGTTAAGTGCTTTGACTTTTACAAGTGAGAAATGTTAAACAAACAGATTGAAACCACTACAGTCATGGAAATATATCCTTTAACTTCAGGGAGATTTGGCTTATGGCCCGTATCTTATTGTATTGTACCGGCTCAATTAGGAAAAGAATAATGAATTAAAAGGTCGTAGCTCTTCAAATTAAAACGTGGGTAAAAGGGCAAAATGTGTGCGTGAGGGGGTTCCTCCTTCAGTGCCCTGGGCATTTACCATTAACTATCAATGGGAGCTCTCCATCCAACAAGCTCACTAATCTCCCCTTAATCTCATTGAGTCCTGAACATTTTCTGGAAAACATTTTTCAGAACTAATCTGCCCAGGCAGGGCGGGGGAAATGTTAAAGCACACAAATATCTGCGCAACAGGAAATAATGTTAGAAAGCTGTGAAAATCATTTATCCTTTTGAAGCGTAATGGTTTTTAATTTTCTCATGCCCTGATCTCCCTGGCAACAATTTAAAAGTGCATAAGCATTCATGAATCAAAGCTGTTCACGTCTGCATTTTTAATTATGTGTCATTGGATTGAAACTTTCCCTTTGATCTTTGCATTTAAAGGGATTTACAATTTAATGATTCCAGCCCCCCTCTCCTCAAGTCTGTGCTTGTTATTGAGCAATGTCACAAAGGGTCACTGTGTGGCAACAGAAGATGCTTCTGTTCAGGATGCTAAAGCTCAGCTGAAGCCTGCCTTATGCTGCAGCTCATGGAGAAGCTCCTCGTGTGATAGGGCTTCCCCATGGTGGGAACTCCAGGCCTTTCGCTCTAGGCAAGATGTTTGAAAACACAGTGAGATTAAACAGACTAAAACCCACCTGGCTGCCCGCTGAGCAGCCCGGTGCTGTAGGCACTGCCTCTCCTGCCCAGTGCAAGGATTTGAATCCATGTGGTGTGGGCAGAGTGACAAACAGTGCTTGCTGTGAGACAGGTGAAAGCAGCCAACAGCCCTGAGTGCAGCATGTTGTCCTTGGCAGCAGGAACCAGGCAAGAGGAAGCACCTGAGTCCTCTGTTCAAGCTGCATGGTTGTGCCTCTGGGAAGGAGGGGGCCAGTAGGGAGTAAAACTGGTGGGTTGGATGCAGGCTGGGTTAGGGGGAACTTGGGTTTGGGGTGGTTTTGCTGTGTAACTGAGGGGTGTGGAGAAGCTGGGAATGAAAAGGGCAGCACAGAGCATATAGACACAGTATCTCTGAATGCCGTGTAGGTGGTTAAAAGGAATGAATGACATCGGTGAAGCTACTTGCCTTTGTTTTCTCGAGAGGCTCATGAAGTACGACAGAGGTTGACCTGCTTACCACAAAAGGCTGTTGTCGTGCTTACTGCTGGCATTAAAGGATATCAACAGCTTCCCATTAGATGTGTGTGTATGTGGGACTCAATACTACGTGTAGCACATCCCAGGTGCTCTCTAATGAATTGTTCTTTCAAAGCTTTTTGCTAGATATTTAATTTTCTTGCTGAATTACAGTGTAAAGGTCATGCAGATCAGTGATGTGCAAAATGAATGAATGTTACCTTTGATGTATCTATGCAAAATTAAGGCCTTGCACAGACTGCTTTATATGCACAATATTATTGTATTTTCTTGTTAAAAAAAAAATCAATTAAAAAAGTATTAAACCAAAAATCCTGAGCAGAATATTTAATGTTTTAGAGTGGTGGTGAATGGAGATAAATCCAGCTGGCAACCAGTCATGAGTGGTGCTCCCCAAGGGCCCATATTGAGGCCTGTTTTTACCTTTATTGATGACCTTGATGAAGGGATTGAGTGCATCTTCAGTAAGTTTGCAGATGACACCAAGTTGGGAGGAACTGTCGATCTGCCAGGGATAGGAAGGCCCTTCAGAGAGATCTGGACAGGCTGATTGCTGGGCTGAGTCCAGTTCAACAAGACTAAGCAGCAGGTCTTGCACTTTGGCCACAACAAACTCAGGCAATGCCACAAGCTTGGGGCAGAGAGGCTGGAAGACTGCGTGGCTGAAATGGATTTGGAGGTGTTGATTGATGCTTGGCTGAATGTGAGCCAGCAGCGTGCCCAGGTGCCAAAGAAGTGGCATCCTGGCTTTTATCTGAAACAGTGCAGCCAGAAGGAGCAGGAGGTGATCGTCCCCCTGCACTCAGCTCTGGTGAGGCCAAGCTTTGAGTACTGTGCTCAGTTTTGGGCCTCTCACAATGTGAAAGTCATCGAGGCCCTGGAGAGTGTCCAGAAAAAGGCAGCGGATCTGTGAGGGGTCTGGAGCACAAGTCTGATGGGGAGCAGTTGAGGGAACTGGGATTGTTTAGTCTGGAGAAGAGGAGGCTCGGGGGAGACTGAGTGCTTGCTCAGCCGAGAAAAACAACTTGTCTTTATGCTATAGTGCACAGATGCTTTTGGAAACCTAACTGTACTGATGCTTCCACAAGCTGTTGCCAGAATGTCAAATCGTTATTAAATGGGTTTCTAATATTGCCTGCTCCATGTTGCTTTGTCCTTTGATATATTGGAATGATACTTCCTTTTCCAGGCTGAAGATGTGAAGCATGCCACTAGAAAGCTCAAAACTGATGTACTTCAGTCCTGGAACATCTCCTGAGAGTGGCTGTGTTGAATTCCTTCCTACCTGGATTTCTCTAAAGCACTCAGGAATATGATCAAGCAGTGGTCATCATTGACTCAGTAATACTCTTCTTCTCCACTTTTGCCTTCTGATCTTTCCTGTTTTGATGCCATGTGCTTGCCTCAGTCTGTTTTTACATTTTTTCCATAATGTTATGGACTGTAGGGGTCATTCAGTATTTTTCACACAGCTCCTCCCCAGATCTCTGTTCTTTATAGGAATACCAAGAATCATTACAACTGGCTAAAAACAAGTCAATTCCAATAAAAAATAACAATGAAACAATTCACATATTAAAATTAGGCATATAAATTATTCAGCTAATGTTCTTAAATAATAAGTACATTTGGGGAGAAGATGAAATTGAAGCTGTCTTTAGAAAAAGCAAAAAACATGAGACTAATAGAAAAAAATTGCTCAGCTCAGGGTTGCATTTATTTCTGTTAATGGCTGTGGTGGCTGGAATGGTTGTACATCTGAGCATCAGCCATAAGCCATAAACAAGGATTCCAGAGTCCTCTGTTACTTAAACATGAAAATGTCTACTGGGGTCCCCACGCCAGTGGAAAGCTGCAAACAGAAAGTGGGATTCAGGTATGGAAAGTGGAACTGAGGTGCAGTAAGGATCCAGTCCTTGTTTGACAGGGGAGTTGGTCTCTACACCAACACAGCACATGGAGGGTAGGTGCATTCTTCTGGAGGAAAAGTAACCTCTCCTCTCCCTGAGTGCAGCATATCTCAGTTTGTGGTCACGTTATCTTCTTTGCTTGGATTTGAAGGATTTAGATCAATTATCCAGACTCCTGTCAGCAAGCTAGTTTAGAGGAATAAATAGCATGAGTGGCCAGATGTATGGAAATCCCTGTTTGCCTGCAGCGCAAACCAACCCTACCAAACACATGCAGTGAGTTCAGTGCTACTAAAACATGCCAAACTCGTGGCTCTGCTGTGCAGCGCCTGCACACTCATTCCAGTTTGTGACGTCCTGATCACAAACGTGGTGTCACCTCCCCCTTCTCTTTCCTTGTAAGCCCTTGACAAGCAGAAAGGCAGCTGGCTCTACTGCCACTGCTATGAAGCCTTGATCCCACAGTGGGCTTAGCAGGGGGGTATTACACATAGCTCAGAGTATTCAGTCTTCAGACAGCCCAAATTCCTGAACAAGTGGAGTAGAGTCTTGAGACCTCAATGGAAGGCGCTCAGTTCTCATCTTACCTAAGGCTTCCAGTAGGAGAAGTCAAACATCACACTCCAGCCTTGGGTGATGACTTAGATTGATGAAAGAAAATTAAAACTTTCAACTCCCTGCCCTAAAGGGAGAATATAATGAGCCAGACCAATCCCACTTACCTCTTTAAAATTATTGTTATCTTTTTAAAGGAAGTCAATGATTTATGAGATATTTAGTGGGCAAAAACCTCTGCAAACACTGGGCTGGCTGGGTTATAAATGATCTGTACACAACCTGGGATTTTTCTGGCAATTCATATGCTGTCTATCCATGACTAGTGCTTCTTTCTCCAAGTTGCAGGGCGTACAGAAATAAAAATGATTTGTTGTGGTTGAGTATAGCTTAGGCAGTGGTAATTACTGCACGGAAAGGTACTTCACTTAATCAATTGGCTGATGCACAACTCATTGGAGATTTCCTTATTTGCTCCAGCGTAAAGGAGAGAAAGCAGCAACAGAAGTAACAAAACTGGCCACAAGGAAAAGCACTCAAACTCATTACTGAAAACTCTCTGCACTACAAGCTAAACAATTGCAGAAGTGCAGAAAATACAGAGGGGGAAAGAAGAAAAAAAAAAAAAAAAGGAAAAGAGTAATTAAGGATAGATCCTGACCCGGAAATCCTTTAATACAAATAGAAAAACAAGGACCAGAGGGAAGACAGAGAGATAAGGAACATGAGTAAACCATTGCAGTGGAAATGCTAAGTCATGGCCTAACGCAGTGATTGAGCACCTGGGGAAAGGCAGGACCAACCCAGGGCAGCGCAGGTGTATGCAATGCACCTGAGTGACTGGAGCCAGGATCCACCCCTTCCAGGACCTCATTTAAGGGTTGGCAGTGGAGGCAACAGTATCTTTTGCTGGAGATCCCTGCCTACCTGAGGTCTTTTAAAGGTAAGCAGCTCTCTTCCTTCTTTCATCTGCTGTGTTTGGATTCATTCTGGTTTGCTGTAGCCGAGGACTTTTTCACCCTGCTGTTATCATCCCATTATAGCACTTCCAACCATGCAGCATTAGAATCAGTGAAGTAGGCTTGCTTCTTTACAAGCAGAATTAAGTTAAAAATTGATTCACTTTGTGCAATGCAGTTTGCAAAGCTAAAGCACTTCCCAGGAGAAGTAGAAGGTGGAACAGTGCTTGAGTTAATGTATGTCTTGGTGGGTTTTCTTTAATGCTTTGAGAGGCTGTGTGGATAATCAGGACTGAACCATGATCTTAGGCTTTCTACCTGCATCTCATGAAAGAAGCCCTGTCCCTTAGGGGCGATGAACCAAATTTTGCAGAGGCAGAAAGAGGTGTGTGAAGAAATGAGGCAAACTGGGCCAGACCTGAGACTAAATTCATAATTATTGCCTACCTCTCTGAGTTCTAGCTTCTTGGTATTGCTCCTAATCCATTTATGTGTTCTTTTATAAGGTTATAAGCAGCCCTGTCGCACACATCTTGAGACTGTGTCAGTTATTTTTTACAAAATGCTATATAATTTTGAAAGGGAGGGTGCTTTAGGTTAGTTACTTAGAAGCCATGTAAGATAAAGATGTGTGTTATATGCCTTAACCTTCCAACCACAGAACTGCAGTGGTTGGAAGTGACTTCTGAGGATCATAGAATCCAATCTCCTGTTCAAGCAGGTCCCCTAAATAAGTTACGCAAGAAAGCATTCAGGTGCATTGTGAGTATCTCTAGAGAATGAGACTTTATCACTTCTCAGGGCAGCCTGTTCCACTGCTCTCTAATCCTCACTTCTTCGTGTTCAGGTGGAAATTGCTGTGTTCCAGTTTCTGCCCTTTGCCCCAGGCCTCTCAGCCTTTCCTCATGAAGGAGATACTCAGGTTCATATCTTCTTTATAGCTCTAATGCTGACCAACAAGACTCTGCAAATGTTGATTGTTTTCTTTTGCCACTGTGTGAGTGCAATTCAACGCAACTGTAACTGGAAGTTGTGAAGGCAGCATCATGGTGGTCATGTAGTCAAAAGCTATAAAGGAGGCCAGGTTGCTGGGGAGAAATGCACTTTATCAGACTGAATGTGCCAGGAAAACAAACACGTTTTTCAGGCTTCAACGCAGGCATTTCTAGCAACAGTTTTATTTGTATGTCATACTGATGGAGTTTGGGTATCAAGTGAGCTCATGCAGAAGCTGGGGAAGCAATGTCCTGCCCTTTTCTCTCTCTTTGTGGAGTACCTCTTATTGTTGAAGCAGCCAAAATGAATTGCTGGATGTTTCAGGACTTTGCTTTTCAGGGATTGTCAGATTGAGGTTATTGAGGTGTAGGCTATAGCATACCTGCATCGCTGCTGAACAAAGGGTCAAACTTGAGCTGACTTGGCTTTTCTGGGAGTTTGCTTCTCTGTGCAAAAACCATGACAGCGTTATGTCTCATCACAGAGGTGCTCAGGCTCCAGAAATGTGATTGCCTCCTTGTCTGGGCATGCAACTGCACTCACAAATGTGTGCTCAGTGCAGGAACTGTGGGGATGAGAGTTCCCTCTGCGGTTTGCAGGAACGTGGGTACGGCATTCTGGCAATGTGCTGTGAACCAGGAATGCCCAGCTCACTGCACCCACATGGGAAATGGTGTGGAAGTCCAGGAATTCTTCTGCCTTTTCTTCTTCTCCTTTGAAAACTTCTCCCTTTGGGACCTCATCATATGTCAGATATCTAACTGTAGGTGTTTTGAGTTGGAAGTACGAACCTGCCTGCTGTAAACACTAAACAACAGTTGTCTGTAACACAGCACTATGTAAATAAAACTGGTCTTTGAAAAGCATTCAAGCTTTTAGGTCATGAGTCTGTTTTCTCTTTGACTGCCCCATTTTTGAGGTCTGCTTGCAAGGAGACAAGTCCAGCACCTCATCAGTGATGCATTTCCTAATGAAATGGAAATTGGCATCAGGAAAGGAGGAATAAAATACTGGGGAGGAAAAAAAAAAAAAGGCAAGATAAATGGCTCTCTCTCAGAAAAGCATGCAGTGAAACAATGGGACTAAATGAGATACATTCCTGACAAAGATCTCTTCTGTTCTCTACAGGCTTTTATTGTACCTAGAGTTATGTTTTATCTTTTAAAAAAGAAAAAAAAAAAAAAAAAAGCAGTGTTCTTTATGTGATCTCTCTCTCCCTTGCCCCCTTTTCTACTTGCTGAGATTTAAGTAAGCTCTTGTAGTGCTCTATCTCTGATCAGGCTTAAAGATTTGGAAAGCCCTGAGTTTGCAAGGATAAAAAAGGCCTTAGTATCTAGACACTGATAGATCTGATTCATCACTTCAGGAGGACATTACCACACAGCCTGTGCCACAGATTGTCTTGATAACAAGCTCTGGATTTTTCTTGGCGTGCACCTTCGTTTAAAGGTCAAAGCTCTTCGGAAGAAAGAGGAATTGCTGGGTTAGAGAGAGAGGGGGGGAAAAAAAGAAAAAGAGGCTCCCATTAGCTTGACAAAGCCACGCTTTTCTCTGAAGCCAGGGGATTTCAAATGGCAATAGTGGGCCTGGTTCTCAATGGGTGAAAGGTGCTTTGGCACTGCTCTGGGTGCTGCAGGGGAGGAAATCCATCCTGCACTGGGCAAAGCGCCAGCTGGGGCAGCAGGCTTTCTTCCTGCTCTTTTCCCAGCTGAGAACAAGCAAATGACAGAGCAGGGATGCATCAGTTCCTGCAGGACCCTGACCTTACACGTGAATAGATGCCCCAATTCCTGGATTCCCATGTAAGAGGAGGAAGTTTTTCACCCAGAGGGTGGTGAGGCACTGGAACAGGCTGCCCAAGGAGGCTGTGGATGCCCCATCCCTGCAGGCATTCAAGGCCAGGCTGGATGTGGCTCTGGGCAGCCTGGGCGGCTGGTTGGCAACCCTGCACACAGCAGGGGGTTGAAACTACGTGATCATTGTGGTCCTTTTCAACCCAGGCCGTTCTATGATAAGCTCAGCTTTCATTCAGCGAAAGTGATTGCCTTCAGCTTTAGACCCAAGTCTGACTGTCTTTGTTCTGTTTTCTTTTCCTTCTTTTCTTTCCTTCATAGCTAGGCAATAACCCACTGCATAAGATGTGCTAAACTTCATCTGCTTTTAATCAGGATACCTCCCTGGGTAGCAATTAAACAGTGATGGCTGCCACTTAATGGGGATGGTAATTTTCACTTAATTGGGGTGTTTTCCAGTGCTTTGGAGCTGTGTGGGTCTCTGTGCATTGTCTGTCTCCAGCTTTAAATGGCTCTTTAGCACTGAGGCACACAAAGAGTGCTTCCCCATCACCTTGTCCTGTCTGCTCACTTGAGCTTTCTGTAACAGGCAAGGTCAATCAGCACTGACTGCTCTACATATTCCAGTGGTCAGTCAGCAAGGTAATGATGCTTTGCTCTCATCAGCGATTTCTCAGCTCCAGTTCACAATCACCCACACTGGAGCACTAAATTCTGTAAGAACAACAAAACAAAGGCCCTTCTAAATTCATATCACTGTGCAACACAATTGGATTTTACTACTTTTCCAGTGAAGGCCAGCAAGAAGAACCCAGCCCCAGGTGAATGGGATTTGGAGTAGCTCTTATTCTTCTCTTCAGGTTGTCCTCTAATCTGCTCTCTTACACCAGCCTAATCTTTTTATCTCTATGCACTGAAATTTCATGATCTGGAAAATGATACTTCTGTGAAGTGAGCTGTATGTGAATAACTGATTTAGTTTTGGTTCTGAGAATGGATCAGGAGGGAGCCAGGTTCACTGTTTGACAGGGAATCAAAAGGCTAAAAAAAAAAAAGTTTAAAAGTCACATGTTAATACTTCTAGGATTGTGAATTTGGATTTCTGGAGTCACAGTTCCAAACTCACTGATTGCCTGAATGTTGCCTATTGGCCTCTCTGACTTCTGAAGAGAACTACTAGCAAATGGAAGATAATGATCTTCTCCCCCATGTTGATTAAATGGAAAGCCTAGAAGGCACTCCCACAAAGGAGCAAGTATTTCATCATTTAATACCTGCATCAGGAATTGGTTGCATGTTCTCTGTGTTTGAAAATGCTCAATATAGTTTTTTAGGTGCTGGAGAGCCTATTGGAGAGAATAGTCTTTGTAAGTAGATTCCATCAAGACTCACAGATATTTTCCATTTCAATCCTATCTGTAAAACACTGACTTCTCTAATCAATTGTGAAAGTAAATCCCCAGGATTTGCCAGATTATGTGTGAAATGCAATAGGGAGTACTTAAATATATCAGTAAATAAACAAAGTCATGAATCAAAAACTAGAGCGAGAGAGAAAGCAGTGTTCAGTATCCTGGCTGCAATCCATGTTTATTATTTAACTTTAAAATGACAAATCAATGGCAAAATGGAATTAAGTAGCTGTGTAAGCACAGGAGTAATTTTATCAGTGTATGAGATGCTCATGTTTTACATTATACAGAGCACTGTGTGTTTACTGAACAGGGGCAGCAACAGTGCTGAGAGCTGGAAGCAAAGCTAAGGCTGCAGGGATGGCATCTGAGAAGTGAGACCCTGGGGACAGGCTGCTGATGGTAACAGCATGGGCAGTAATGGGAAAATGATGCATTTGGGTTCTTCAGAGAAGATGATGATACTTGCTTTATGATTTGATGGTAGGGCTGAGTAAGAAGAAAGCCCTTGTCTAGAAGTCAGGGCTGACACAGCTACTAGTAGGATGTATGAGCATGACTGAGCTGCTGGTGGTCACAGTTGTAACCCAGGGACTGACCTTCATTAGCTAATATGTGCTTTAGAAGGCATTAGTGTTTTGTCTTGTAGTGGAAGCTGTATAAAAATGAGGCTGCTCAAGCAGGGAGCTGGAACACGAGCAGCATCTTAATCTATTCAGATTTCATGCCATTCCCATAGAAAATGCCCTCCTTTAGAAATATCACCTACCTGTTTCAGCCACCTCAGGTTGATTTTTTTTTTTTTTTTTTTTTTTTTTTTTTTTTTTTTTTTTAGAGGCTGGGTAATTCCAAACCATGTCGTGGTTAATCTGTATTCTGCACTTCACGGTGTTGTTTTCCATTGGATAAGGTTTATCTGAGCACAAGTAATAGGAAAAAATCTCACTGTATGGGAGCATTTCCTATGAAGCAGCCCAAAGCAGCCAGCAGGTTCTGCTCATAATGCTGAGTTTGCCCATCTGTCCCAGTTGGGTTGCCTGAAGCCCAGCTCAGATTTGTTTAAGCTCAGGTTCAACTCAGAAAAGTCTGTGAGTTGTTAAGATATAACGCACCTCCAGTGTCTCTCTGGACCTGCCTGTACCAGAAAACTGAATCAAATTTCAGACACTGAAGTATGCCCAGGTGAAAACACAATTATCAGGGGTGTTTTTACTGTCTGCCCCTGTTCTAGGGCAAGCTAGAATTGTTCCCTGCTTGCATGTCAAAAGTGTCAAAAGTTTGCAGTACGGGAAAAATACAGTGGAAATAAAATATCTGTGGAAACCACTGAAAGGGACAGCAAAACAGGAAGTCTAGATTCATCCTGATCAAGGGAATTTCTGGGGTCTGTCTTGCAAGAAATGTTTTTAATGATGCCTCATGCACCTGGAGATCTGGGTAGCGGTGGGGCTGAGGGAGCATTGCTCCCTCCATACCAGGTCCTCTGAGCACCGCTGCACACTGTGTTTGGCTGCTCAGTTGTTCTTCTCCTCAGCATAAAGGTCAGGCTCTACCTGTCAACCATGTTTTGCAGCCAGTGAGTCCTATTTGTGCTGGCTGTGAAGGAAGGGAAGAGTGGAGAAAGATGGGGTAGTTCACAGCAGCCAAGGGGATTGGTGGCACCATCACTCCCAATAAGACAGAAAGGTAAAACTAGGTTGAATGGTTTCCTTCCAAATCAGCAAAGAAATCCCAAAACTAAAAAACATTCCACACCATGGGTTTTATGGCTTACTGAAGGCATAGATGCTAGAGAATGGTTTTATATGAGGAAAAAAGCTCAAGGACAATTCAGGATCTGCTGGCAGATCCTGCAGTTCACAGGACAAGTGATTGCCTCCTTATGTATATAGCTGTGGTTTATACCTCAACAATATAAAGAGGTTTCAATTAGGACTGGAAGCTCCTTGGGCTGTATTAAGTATGAATTTGGGGATCTTTCTCTTCACCTTCTACGTTTTCTTGTTTGATTGCTCTGAAGATGCATTTTCAACTCTTGTACCACAGTCTTGAGAACTAGAAACCATTTTATTTCTTTGCTCACAAGACCAAACAGCTGAAGCTGTAGAGGAAATGAAATATCAAAGACCTTCAGTGGAGTCATGAGAGCCAGCAATGCTGACCTCCTTTCCTCTGACTTTTATTTCAATTTTCATTTCAAATCTTTACTTTCAGTCTTCAGCAGTCACTTTGGTTGCTGAAGCTCTTGGGGCTGTAGTTCAGCAGGTTCTGACCTTGGTTCAGGGAAGCTACGTTTTATCGAAAGGTAGCACTTAGCTACAGAAGTAATAGCAATGGTATTACAGTCACAACTATTTAAGGATTTGATACATGCAAGGCTTGCAGGAGGATAGAGCACCTTTTGTAAGCTGGTTTGATATCGGAGGAAAAGCAGTTGTGGGCACGCTGGTTTTTCATCAAATCAATTCTTTCAGCCTGGTGACTGGGTATGAGGGGCAGCTCAGCCTCTGCCTGCTGTAGGGCATGGGACAAGTTCGTCTCTGTCTTCTGGGACTCTTTCCCATTTCTAAGTCAGAATGCAGCTGAATATCTCCAGGGAGATATTGGTGGTGTTGCACTGGCACAGGCTGCCCAAGGAGGCTGTGGATGCCCCATCCCTGCAGGCATTCAAGGCCAGGCTGGATGTGGCTCTGGGCAGCCTGGGCTGCTGGTTGGTGACCTGCACACAGCAGGGGGTTGAAACTAGGTGATCATTTTCAACCCAGGCCATCCTGTGATTCAGAGTGCTGTGCAGGGGTGGTGCTTGGAATAACTGAATGAGTATCATCACCTTGTCAGGCATGAACCCTAAAATACCTTTGCTTGATGTGCTCCAACTTGGTGGGACAAATCGTCTGTGAGGAGGTCCAGAGGATCATCCCTGCAGTCTGAGCTTTGTTCTTGTAACCATTTGCTCCTGTTTTGCTGTTGCAACTGATTCATAAGGGAGGAGCTAAGAGCCTGCAGGGTTTTAACATTCACTCTGACCTCTGGGTGCCTCCTTTCAGTGCGTGCAGAGATGTTCAGTGGGCACAGCCATAGGGCTAGGTGTAGCTGCTCAGAGCAGGGCTGAGCTCACTGTACACTGGGGTCCTTCATGCACAGTGGTGGTACGGAATGGCTGCCTGCCCTGTTCATTAATCATCTCTGCTGAAAAGCCCTTTTAATTACATTATGTTCAGAATCCATAAAATATAATTAAAATATGTAAATCCATTATATTATTTAATGAGTACATTGAGACCTGGAAGTTTAAATTAGATGTAAAACTGATACAGACCTATTGCTATTGATTACTTTTATTAATAAATCAGTGCAGCCTTGGACAGAGATATTTTCCCCAATCAAGTGGCAATATCTTTTATTTTTTATTTGACCTGTCAGCTGTTACATTTATGCAGTCATTTGAAACTACAGTGAAGAACTGTGTAGAATAGAATCTTCTGCAAATAGTATTCATTTTTAGCATGATTTCTTCGAGTTCCACTTCCTTTTGCTCTTTCTTTGAAGGCATAGCAAGCTGCTAGCAGGGCAGATACGCTCCTCTCCCTTCCCCCAGCATTTTAGTTACAGGCATAGTATCAGACACACGTTTTAGGATGAATACCTTCTTCTGGGAGCATGGGATGCCAGTGCAGTGTAGTTGGGGCATTGATTCCTGATGACATAGAGAGTTTAAAAGTTAGCCAAGGTTTGAATCTTCTGCACTGTGGTTGAGTGCTTTAGGAATATGGCTTGTTGGGAAACGAAGGCTCCTTTACTATGTGCCTGTAGGTTGTGGGTGTAATGAAGCAGCTGTCATAGTGCAGAGCCTCGCAGCCTTATTATTGGTTGCTTTTTCCTTTTATCTGAACACATTTTGCATTGTGTTTGCTTCCTGGTGAGGGCTTTTTCTGCAGAATTTCTCAAATCAAGGGTGCTGCTTTTCTGGGAGGGCGTTCCATGGGTGCGCTCTGCAGGGCAGGCAGCAAAGGGAGGATGAATGAACCTGCATGCCTTCCTCCTGCCCGCCCAGCCACAGTGCTCCAGAGCTGCTGACAGTAAAATCCAAAGGGTATTTCACAACAGATTATAAGGATTTGAAACCAGAGCAAATGTCAGGCTGCTTGACAGCAAAATACAGCCTTTTAGCTCAGCCACCTGTGTTACCTTCCATTTTCTTGATTTGGCAAGATCGCAGGCTTCAACCTCATTTAATACCCTTCCTCTGCTTTTCCTTCCTGTAGGGCAGACATACATCTCTCCCTTCACTGCATGGCTCACCAGCTGCATGCCAAAACTTCCAAGGGAAACACTCAGAAGATGAAAACTCATCAGCAGCAAAGCACCAATTTCGCGTCAGGCAGTGTGTCAGCAAGACGAGATAAAACAGCCCTTTAACCTCTTTAAAACCCCAATGCCTGCTAGGAGTTCAGTTCAGCTCAGCACTTCAAGCACAGCTTGTATTTGTGGACACCAAGGTCATATTCTTCAAGACAGGTGTTTAAATGGCACGCAAAAATATGCAGGCAGGGGTGCAGAGGGGTAATTGCGCGTGTGAAATATGCAGTTGCAAACACTCACCAGGTAATTGTGTGCTCACAAGCATTCAGCTGCACCTGCAATTTCCTGGTTTCCCTTTTAGAACGATGTGCCTGTGCCCAGGCGTGCCTGCTTGGCATGTTTCGTTTCTGCACTTGAAACCGTGGCCCAAAGCACCGCGTTGCTGTTTAGCACAGATTTGAGCCGCTGATTTCAAAGCTGCACTAATTAGTAACTCGCAGTTAGTGTACTCTACCAATTCTTAGCCCACTGGGATATTACCAGGCTTTATTGTTTCTTTCTGTCTTTGTGGAACTTCTGTAAATCTTTTCTTTGATAGCAGCTATGGTTTCAAAGCTGCCCACGTTTGAGCCAGAGGAGACTAATAATGATCTAATTAATGAAAGATGTTTTTCTCTGCATTGCTGTATTTTATCTCTTCCCCAAAGACTTGTTGGTGCAACCAAACCCCAGGCACCAGCTAGATCCTTTCTTTTCCTCACATATTTGAGAAATACATGGATATATGGTATATATCCCATGTTGTTCTCACTCGAGTGTGTAAATCTTGAAAAATCTTCCCAAGTGTAGCTCAGATTTAGGAAGTAGCTTTGTTATTCCCAGCAGGTTTTCCTTCCAGCTAAGATTTGTTTCTCTAGCTCAAACCACAAAGCCACTTTAACTCTCCCTAAAAGACTTCAGTCTGTGTAAGCTGCAGTGTAGGACATACTTATTATCCCCCAGTGGGTATTCATTGCCCCTCTCCTCCTGCCTTTTCAATTTCACTTTCTTTTTATTAATTAATGAGCTCCCTTAATTATTTATAGAAGTCTTAAAACGCATCGAGGTTGGATTGCAGTCTCTTCACTGTCACACTGCACTGTTTTGCCACAGGAAGGACACTAATTCCTACCCAAAGGCACAAGGAGTGTTAGCAGCTTTAATTGGGTGTGCAGTAACACATCATTATGCACTGAGTGCAAAGCAGCTAATTTCCTGCTGGACACTTGAGATCATTGAGTCTTTCCTTACAGTTCGGCAGGGCCTTGGTCATGCTGTTGCTTTGGGTCTGGTCATGGGTCTGGATGGCAGATCTGCCCATACAAGCTGTCTCGTGCTGAACTAACTGGTGCAGGGGAGGTATTATAACATAGTATTCTTCCTCTGTTTACTCCTACCTGATTTCTTTCTAGGGTTCTTGTTTCTATATCACATGGTCAATAGTGTGGGGTTGTTATTTTAACTTGGTGGACTTGTTCTGCACATCGCTTGGAACCACCTCTTCAGTCCAGCTTTACTATCACCAAACCTTTTCCTTTCCAGTCCTGGCTCAGAGCTACCACAGCAGTTCCCACATACACCTGAAGGGATGAGTCTGATGGATACTGAGAGCTGCATAGCGTGGGAGGAGGCACAGGGAGTGTGAAGGAAGCAGGACAGAAGGGAACACTTCAGCAGCAGAGCTCTAAGCTGGCAGGCAGGTTGTTCCACTTCGTGATGCTTTATGACCTTGAGTCACTGTCACAACAAATCATGACAAGTAATTAAAAGCACAGCTTAGAACATAACTAGCATGTCAGAGCAGTGGATGTACACTCATGATCCCTTTCTGTTTTCCTTCCCTGTCCTCCATGATGCTGGGCTCCAGTGGAGTGAAACCTCCTACTGAAGGAGAAAACCCAAACACAATTAATGGCTTGCTGCCAGCCACTTTAAATAGAAAGTTGATGTAGCCCAGCTAGCTATCTGCAGGTGCCCCAGAGCCCCCTGCTGTATGTTGAATGGCCTCCTCTGATGCTGCAGGCAAAACCACAAGTTCACCCCCTCCCCCCCCCCCCAGCATAAATATTTCCTTGCTGGTTGAAATAGAAAGCAGATGTGTCTCATTTACTTGTGACACAGAACACTGAGATTAGCAGCGAGGCAGGAAAGTGACGGCTGAGGATGGGGGCACTTTAGGGAAAAAAATAAAGGCAATGAATAAAACTGAGAAGTGGCCAGCTCAGGAACATCGTCTGCTTGTTTGCTAGGTGTTTGGAAAACAGATTTTTCTGTGGTGGTGACAGGTAAGGATTGCTGGTTTTCAGATAGCATCTGTCCCCATCCTCTGGCCCAGCAGTCAGATACAGCTGCTGTGTCAGAATGGGGAGTCACAGCTACTCTGCTGGTCATCTTAGTGGTGTTATGGTCATGAAAACAGCATGAAAGTCAGGCAGGAGGCCTGAGGGGAGGCTGTTTTAAGTCAGAAGGGTGTGGTTTTTAAAAAAAAAAAACAAAAAAAAAAACTGCTTCATTTGGTCTTGAGATGCAAACCAGATGAGAGAGTGGCACAGACTGGGCCAGAGCTGCACCCTACCTGTGTTTCTGGCAGGATCAGTCCACGCTGTCCTTTTGGTGCAAAAGGCAAAACCAATCCAGAATCTGAGTAATCCAGGCGTTAGATCTCTGGGCAACACAAACAGTTGGTTAACATCAGCCTGCCTGCTCCCAGGGAAGGCTCACAGCAGCCACAGAGCTGATGGAGCAGGTGGGGGACCAAACAGCACTGGCAGTGCCATGATGTCAGGACGTGGCCTCCTGCATCATGTGAGAGGAGCACTGAAAGAAAACAAAGATGTACTCTTAGGTGTTCCTGATGGATGAAGGTGCTTTCTGTCTCTCTTGCAATTGTTCAGAAGGGAAAAAGAGTACAGAACGTAGTATCTCTGTCTCTCACAGCTCAGTTTCTTTGGCAGAAGGTCTCACTGGTTTTATTTTACAAACAAACCAGGCCAGGGAGCACGTTCTCACCTTTCCTGAGGCTGTGCTGGAGCCTCTTGCTTCCAGCTCTATGAGTACTGCTCCCCAGCCTGCTGTTTTGGGGGCTGCACAAAGCTTAGTTCTGCTGCTTGCCATCCTGCTGGCTGTTAATTGCCTGAGTGCAAAAACAAAACAAAACAACAACAAAAAAAGCAAATTAATTTGTAATTTGTGTCTTTTAAAAATCCACTGCATCTCCTTGTGATTGCTTTACAAAGTGTGTCATTTCCTCAGGTAGGGGGGCAGCCCTTCCAGTTTTGGGTGGAAGACCCATCTCTTATCAAACCAGTGCCACGCAGGGTAAGAAACTCATGCAGCCCATCTGGGTTAGATTAAGTTTGACTTAATTTTTTTCCCCTTTCTTTTTGGCACAAACTTTGGTATTTCATTTATTAAATCACAAACTTGACTCCATGCTGCAGTCGCCCAGCGTGACAGTAATAAATCTTATAAGTAGGACTGCTGTTTGTGTGCTCGAGGTAATAATTTACATCCATTCACACAAAAACTTTAGAGCCACAGTTTGTTTTTACGGCCGTATGCTTGGACGTGGGTGCAACAAACTGGGGCAGTGTGGTGTTCCCCATTCCAGTGGGACCATCAGCCTGCACTAGTGACCAAGGCAGCTTTGCTACAAGCTGTGTTGCACTAGCGGAGGCAGCTGGAGGCAGGAGGTGCTCTGTGAACCCTTGGGGCAAGGCTGGGATCTGAGTTTCTTGGTGCTGTTCTGCGACTGTAAATTTTACAAGCATTTACAGTTGGAGCTGATGTTTTCTCATGCCTGGTTGGCGGTCGGTAAGCTGTTAGTTTGGAAAGTTAGAGCAGAGTCCATTTGGATTATGTTGCAAGTAAATAATTGCCAGCACAGTTTGAAGCAAAATGGGGCCCCTGTTTTGGAAGGGACTCGGGCCAATGAAGTATGCCAGAATATTAATAAAACTTACTTTTTCAGCTTCATGCAAATATGACAATTAGGCTGTGGCTATACTGCTCTTTTTTGGCTGTGTCTGCACGGCACAGCCTGAGGTATTATGTCAATAATTCCTGTAGTGCTGGGCCTGAATTCAGACCTGTTCCCTCTGCTGGCCCAGGTTTCCCTGCCAGTCGATACAGCTTGCCTGGCTCTGGGGATATGCAGGCAACAGGGAGCCTGGAGCTGCCCTGCTCGTGCAGACATCCTTATAGAGTCTGGCTGTGATAAGCACACAGCTCAGTGAGGCCAAGCTGCTCAGCCTAGCTTGGGAAAAGAAAAGAAATGCCTTTCCTGTTCTCCTAGGAACAAGAAAATTGGTCCGGGAGACAGAGCTACCTTCTAGATTTGGAACTTCCTATTTCATGTTGTCACTTCTACCAGCACTGGGAACACATTATCTGCAGTGGCTCTAACAGAGGACTGGGGAGCCCCAGTGGGAGCAGGCACGGCAATGGAGCACTGGGGTCACACTAGATTCATTCCTCTCTGCTCGTGGGACCAAAGGAGCTACACACCTGTTCCTTGCCCTTCTTTCTGGTTATTACAAATGGTAATCACAATTGTAGAGGATGATCATTAGAAACAGGGGCTCTGTTCATGAGCTCCTGGCAATTCTCAGTGGCACAGCGGGGCTGCAGGCCCACCATTGTGCCCGATAACCAGCAGCAACCCCCGACTGTCTGCCACGGCTGGGTGAGATCATTAGGGATGCACTTCAAGTGTTCATAAGCACGGAGCTGCCGCTGTGGGGAAGCCTTGAGCCTGAGAGCTGCAAATCTGTTATCGTCTGTGCCTGATGGCTGTCTCACCCTCCTCTCTTACTGCTGTGTTTGTAATGCTAGATGTGAAAAATTAGCAAGACTCCCTCCATGCAAACAGTGGGAGGAAGTCTGCCCCTCCTGACTTATGCAGTATGAGGAGCAAAGGCAGAATGTCAGATTATCAACAGGACGGGGTTTTCTTGTGCTTTCTTGCCTGACTCAATTGCATTTCACTGGTGTCACAGATTTACATCAGAGAGGGTTTGATCTGTTTGGGTTTGTGTTATAGATCTGATGGGTCCTCCAGTTATTCTTCCAAGCTGAAATACTGAGTCATGTATATCTGGATTTCATTCTTCCTGCCTCCCTCGTAATATTTGCTACAGTGCTGATGCAGGCAAGGAAGTCCCAGGGGTGGTAGGTACTGCAGGCAAGTCAGTATTTGGCTCTTTCCTGTCTAAGTCTTGGCCAAATGTGTGCAGGACTTCAACCTATGGCAGGGGGCTGCTGGCCACAGCCCTGGAGCAGCGCTTTATAACTGATTGTCTTTCATTCAGAAAGATATTTGTTTAAAGAGGAGCAGCCATGGTAACACTTCAAAGTCAAGTGAATCTCTTCAGTAGGGAGTGGGAATGTGGCACTGACAGTACATGTGTGAGTACAACCACATCAATATCAATCAAAATTGGAGCAGCTGGAAGAATTTGCCCAAACCCACCCTCTCCAGCTCACATTTCCCTCTTTCCCAGCTGCAAACCCAAAGACAAGAGTTACATTTCCTGCAGATCTTCAGTTACAGCTCAGATCTTCAAGTCAGATTGGAAAGAGGAAAAAAAAAAAAAACTGAAAAACTGCTTCAGTGAGCCAAGGGAGAAGGAAAAATACAGGAGACTCCAAAATATGAACTGCAGCTTTTGGCTTGCCCCTTCCTCTCCAACTTCAGTTATTACTGAAAATCAAGGAAGTTTGAAATGCACTTTGCACACAGACTCAGCATAAATAATGCTGCTTTGCATTTCATCAGCCCTATTTTCCCCATGGGTTCGCTGTCATCTCTCATTTAGGCACCACGGGGATGATCAACTTCAGAAAGAAGTTGAGATGAAAGGCTCCCAAACATAAGTGGGTAAAAAATTCCTGGTGCTTGGGAGCACTCCAGAGAACTTTCTGCTCCACAGGTGCAGGAGCACTGTGGGGATTGAGTATGTCTGTGTTTTAAAGGATCCCTTTTTCTGTATCAATGATGTGAACAGTATATGAAGTCGCATTTTGCTTTGAAAGTGTTTACCAACAATGCTTGGCAACGGCTGTGACACCAAATGCAGTGCTTTTGTGACTGCTGTGGAACTCCTGTGCAATGGAGGGGGGTGCAGGCAATGCATAAATCCCTTATTATTTCGTTTCTACTTTGAAGTATATCTAATGCCATAAAACAATTACAGCTGTTACCTGCAAATACAGAAGAAAACAGGTAAAGGCAGTGCTGCTGGGATTGAAAGAGATGAAACAAAGCTTGTTTCCGTGGCTATGATGTCTCGCATCGGATTCAAAGTCAGGTTCACCCTCCAGTTTCCCATGTGCCCTTCTGCAAGTCCATGTCCTTGTGCCCTGCTGAAATGTGTTTTTCTCTCAGGCGTTGCCAGTCGTCACCAGGTGGGCACTGAGTGTTTCTGAGCGGTGTGAGCCACTGTGATGCAGGTCATAAGCTCTGCCCAACAGGGGAGGAGGAGGAAGGGGCAGACCTCAGTGCAGGATGAGAAAAAAGGTGGTGACAGAGACTCGGGTGTAGCCTGAAAATCCAAATGGGTGACTTCAGCTGAAGATCCGCAAGCTTGAATAAAATTGGCACCTGCTGGCTGGAAGGCAGTGGCTGTGATCTGTGGATGTGCCATGTGCAGAGCAAAGATAACCCAAGGGGTGGCTGAGGAGGGAACTGGCCCACATAAGGAGGGGGCTGGCCCTTTGGTGTTGAATGGAGCTTACAAGACAAAAAGGCAAATAATGCTGGATGAGTAATTAAACTACATTGACAGCAAATGGATGGGGCAAGATCAATCCACATCTTTTCAGTACGGTCTGGTGCGTGTAGATGTGTACAGAATAATTTTGGAAAAGGTGAAGCACCACTCCAACAGCTAAATATCTTCACTTTTATTTGTTTTATATGCAGTGATCTTCCAGAAGGGGATTCAAGGTGTCAGAGTAATATAGCAGAGCTTATCTACGCGTGGTTCAGTAAAAGGTCACTATACTGCATCCTCCAGAGGAGATTTATATCCCTCAGTACATGTGCATTTTTCCTATTGTTTGACTGTGTGTTTATTCTTGGGCAGAACACTGTGCTGTAGGTCAGTACATGGTGCCTTTGGAAATTTCTAGGTGCAGAGAATTACTCTGGCTGCCGCATGTAGGTTTTATACAGTATGGCTTCTTTCTGTATTGAAATGGCTTAGGAGCAGCTTTCAGGCACCCATCATGCATAATGCTTTCATATATATAATCCAACCTGTCTTTCGCATCCTCTTTTATAGCTATAGATGGTGCTTAGTCAGGCAATTTGCACAAGGTCATGAAGTTAAGTGGCTAAGTGAGTGAGCATCTTCAGACCAGCATCCTTACTGCTTCCTGGCCCCACTTTAAACACAGGTGACCAAAGAGGACCAGGTTTTCCCTTTCCAGCAGACCAGTGGTTGCCTCCTGTCCCTTCCTACTCACCTTCTGCAGTGACAAAGGGGTTCTGGGGGTGCTTTGCCTCCTGTTTGGGCTCATCCTCCTAAGGCAAACACAAACCCTTGTTCCTCCAGTGTGCTACAAATCAGGCTCTTAAGATCTCATAAAACCACTTCTAAAGCATTCTCTATAGGGTTATCTGTTTAAATATTTAATTTAGGGACTAGCTAAGAATAATTTAGCAGCTGATTAAGAGGGATGCCAGTTCTGCTGTTGCAGAATTGATAATCCATAGTGTACACATGTTATTGCTATTGCAGCAGCGCTATGGCGTGGGTATGAAGTAGAAGTGTTGTTTCTACCAAGCTTGAGCTGTCTGTCACTTTGATTTTGTCAGCCTAATGATGAAAGTAAATACTATTTTAAGTACCATGCTGGAGAACGTCTTTCGGAATGAAACTGTCTTATGCTAAATCTGTTCCTGCGAAGTACAAGACGTAGCCCCGATGGAGACTAACTCTGAGATAGACAGGAAGTTATCAAGAAGAGAGCATCAGATTAATTTGTTAGCCACTAAAAATAATTGCTGCCCTGCTGTTCGTGTGGAGGAGCCTGTTCCATTGCTGAAACACAGGGGAAATTATGAGACATGCTGGTTACTTTTACTATAGCATAAAGCAAAACTGGGCTTCCTCTTCACAACAGTTTCCCCTGTGTGTGATCAAAGTGTGCTCCAGCCAGCATGTGTTCAGCCTGCAAACTTTGTTTCCTGACCCCAGAATGAAGCAGGATTACAGAAGCAAATACTGTTGGCAACTGACGTGGCCAGTATCCATCCTCTGCAGTGGTTTTGTTCTGTCTTTTCACAACCATGTTTTTGATTACGACTGTGCTGTTTACCAGGTTGTTCTCTGCTGATGTAACTTTCCCCTGTATCAAGCTGCCTTTATCCTCAACAGCCATGAGGTCTGAGCTTTTGTATTTTTGAAGCGCTCCTTATTGCCCATCTACCATCCAAACAACTTCTGATCCACCACCTGAATTCACTGATTTCAAATCGCATTCTGTTTCTTGTGCCCATTAACTTTGCTGCTACTCATAACCACTTGAGTCCTGCAGAGTACAAGCTCTCTAAAGCATGCTTCAGTTTTGGTATTGGGTATTTTGTATTGGGTAAACTGGGATGCAAAGAGAAAACTTAGTTAAGGTGCTGATGGACATCTGTGATGTGGACAGCTTTATAAAGAGTTGGAGTGCCTGGGTGTCTTTCTGACCAGTTTTGGTATTCTGGGCTTAATGGGGCTGGAAGCACAGATGCAAGTATTTCACAGATACAACCAGATCCATGTTATTTCTAGATACAAATAAAAAGGGAAAATACTGGAAAAACAACTGATCAGTCCCAAGCTACTAGAACTTTGTCACCTTGAGCTAACTGTTTCAGTTCCTTTCATATGCCACAGAGAAAAAACAGTCCCTTTCAAGGTAAAATTCCTCTTCTAAAGTGTCCATCTAAAATAAGGGAGGATCAGCTGTGATGCTCAGGGACTGTGTGCGTCCCTGCTTTGGCAGAAGCTGGGCTGAGTTGTGCACGTGGGAGGTGTTGATAGAAAAGGAAAGAGGGGAGGGTCCCCCCAGGCCTGAGGGGAGGGTCAGTGTTGTCCACAGGCGGTGGGGAGCTGGACAAAGGGCTCACTGCACTTCTCCCTCTTCACTTGTCCCTGTAATCCTTAATGCACAGCAGCAAGCGGTTGTTGGAACTCAAATGGCCTGGGAGGAAACATAGAGCGAGGTCTTTTTCATTTAGCCAACTACATGGTTTGAAAACAAACAGATGCTTTCTTCAAAACAAATCCAGTACAACAATTTATTTACAAAATTCCCCGAGTGGAGCAGAAGTCACATAAAAGCTTTTAGGCTGTCAACTGAATCAAGGGCGTTGTATTTAGCAGATGCTAATAGATAAGCCATGGAGAGAATATAAGGGAAGGGAAAAATACATGTTACTGCATGTTTATCTACCAATTTTTTTCACTGATTTCTCTTCCAAACCCAACAGTGCTTGGGCACATTAATGAAGATTGTGCTACATTTATTGTTGTGTTACTCAGATAGAGACCAGCACTGAGTTCCTCCCATTGGCTGCCCCAAGAGACACAGCAGCAGTGAAGGTGAGGGAGCAGAGCTCTTAACCATATGAAAAGAATCTCATGTCAGTGGGAAACACTGGTTCTATGGAAAATCCTTATCCAAAGCAGTGGAAAAGGTAGAGTATGGCTTTGGAAAAATGAAGCCTAAGGCCATCACTTCAAAGAGGTGTAAAGCAATACAGGCAGTGAACTTTCAGGTCAGCTGCCTATCTGGCCCTGAATATTTAACCCTGGAAACACAGTGACTGAATACTTTAAGTGAAGAAGTTTTCATCAGGACAAGCATGTGAAAAATTAACAGCTCTATTGTTAATTTCTGCCAAGACTCCTCCCCATATTTAGAAATATTTGGCATCTTTGGATAGACATCAATTTTTGGTATTTTTCCAGGAAAGCAGCTGTGTCAGCTAGCAGTCTGTCTGCAAATGGACTGAGCAGATGACCAGGAACTATTCTGTTGCTTAGACAAAACCTCTGTCTTCCTTTCCAGGACAATTTCTACCATGGAGCTGGTTAGATTTATTAGTGCAAAACTGATTAGTCTCAGTTTGCTGTCATGTCATTAGAGGAGGGTGAAGGGTGTGTGAAGATGAACTGTTTTGTTTTCTCTGATAGTCTGCCATTGCAACCAAGGAATGAGGTTCTCTCCCTCTTCTCCAATGTTTATTTATGGATCTGAGACAAAAACAGAGTCTGGTGCAGGAAGCACAGTGCAATCTGAGAGCACCTCGAGTAAGGCCAGATGTGAGAGGATGCTTGCCTTCTGCTTTAGTTATTTCTCTCCCACTTGGTGCTGCACACATTTTAATTCAATTGTAGCAATCCGCACATCTTCAGAACGGAGTTTGTCAGAGCCAGGAAATAAGTTCCATCATGAGAAAAGCAAACAGGAGGAAACTCCTTTCCTGACTTCACCCATCATCATAAACACTTCACGCTTTCCTAAGCTCAGAGCTCTTTAAACACATCCGTGTGATGGGAATCTTGCTTACTGCTGACATGGGGCATTTCCGCCATGGGCCTGAGCAGCTGCTCCCTGATGGCAGCGTTTTACTGCAGTATTTCTCAATAGGAAAAGAAGTGAGGGTGAATCTGCATCTCTGAGTCAGTGGGGAACATGAAGAGCTGCTGATTATAGTGGTGGGTTGGATCCATGCCATGTTACTATGCTTTTGCCATGTTTCCATACTGATATGCTAGAAGTACTGGGATGGAAGGTAAGCCTGGATATGTGTGCCTGGTATCATTCATTTCAAGAGAAATGTAGGCACTTGAATCTATGGACAGGGCACAGTTCACTACCAGTCCCACTATTTTGTAGTAGACAGAGGCCAATTGACTGATGGGGAAAGGAAATGCATTGAACAGTGGTACTGAACGTAACCACAAGTCCCTGATTTTTGGGTACCTGCTTTGTTTTGATTTTAAGGAATAAGTCTGTCTGAGAGAATTTGTATTAAAATTTAAATTTGACACTGTTAAAGCCAACTTCCCAGACTTCAGACAATAATATCTAGACTGTGGTACCACAGAATCTCCCAGAAGGGAATGGTGTTTGAACCAAGAAATGTCAATGGTAGAGAGAATGAATGTCGGCTTTGCAGACCTGTGTTGGAAAGCCTAATTTCTTACCTATGAATAAATATAAAATATTAATTATGGAAGGATATTTTTAAGGGGATACAGAGCAACCGTGGATGGTTGTAAAGCAGCTGCCCCAGTGCCTTCAGAAGAAACACACAATCATAAGGGAATTGTAGTGGGTAAGGAAAAAATGCATCTAATATATTTTGAAGTAAAAATAAATCCTTGGAAATTAGATATGGCTGTCAATACTCTGAGAAAATCTCTAACCAAATTAATGCCATGATAAGTATATTTGTTGTGGGTTTAGTGGATTTTACTAGGGAGGCATGCCTAAGAATTTGTAAACACTATTTATTATATCTGATGGAGGGGAAAATGTAACCATACGGTGGTAAAGCGTGCTTTAAGCATGCTCTGTCTCACAAAGCATTTCATTATCAAAGTCAGTACTCTTCCAAAACACTCTCACCTCCAAGACAGACTTTGGGAGAAAGTCATTCCAATTGCAGATGGTTTGATGAAGTCAGACAGCACGTCAGTAGTGGAGATGGGAAGGGGCAGAGAACAGAAGGTGCCCTGACAGGGATGGGAGCCATACAACAAACGTGGCGAGGCTTTGGGGCTGGCTTTGTCCCAGTGGTCTCACTGCTGTTGCTCTGAGAAGGCAGGGAAACTGAAGAACCTTTACATTCCTCCCTGCCTGCCAGGGGGATTACTTGGGCTGAGCCAATACAGCCAGAAAGTGCTGGTGCTCCCATCCTCACTTCCCAGGCCCTCCAGGCTACCTTCAAGAAAAGAAGCCTCTCAGTTTTTTCCTGATACGTTTCACTTCTCCCATAAGCTTTTCCAGGCATCATTTCTCTTGTGTGCTTGTAAAGCCCTGCAGTACTTTACTGTGTGTGCTGTGGACACGAGTAGCACTTAGAAGTTTGAGGGTTTAAAAGGAAGAAAGGGAGAAAGATGAAACAGAGAGATGCTCAAGACATGCGTGTGAACACACACACTCCACTGCACAGCACTTCTGTTCCACCAGCATTCTGCTGCCGGTTGGCCTTCTTTCTAATGCTTTATTTAACCTCCTCTTAACCTTCCCCCTTAAACAACTAGTTACTGAGTCAGCTTCTCACCCTTGCTATTCCCTTCAGCAATCACTGTGCTTTATGGGGAACAGAACCCCCTTCCATCTCAGCTTGATGTTGGATAAGCACAGGCTGATTCCTAGAGCTGATTACTACCTGTATGCAAGTCTTCAGGGAAGGCCCTTGGTCATCTGGATCTGTGAGCAATGACTACCTTCAAATCAGGCTGCCAAGTCTTAGAATATTATTGTTTTCTCCTTTTTGGTGCAATGTTTCTAACTGCACTCTGTAGTTTGAATTCACAGTTTAAGCAGTGAAGGGAAAAAGAGAAACTGCAATGGAGAGATGCACAGCTTTGCCTAAGGCAAGCTGCTGCAGATGGGGAAGAGCTAAGGAGAGAACAAAAGTGCAGGTATTAAAGAACTGCCCAATGAAGAGGTCAAGAATTCCAGTTCTAAAAGGAAGGAAAGAGATTTCTTTCTTTCCCATTTACAGTGAACTACGCTGCAGATGAATTCTGTGCATTATGGTGTATTATCAAGCTTGGACAGTAATTCTAGATGGTTGTTCCTTTCAAATTGCTATTGATGCTTTTGGTTAACTCACCTTCTCGCAGCTCTCCTGCTATTGCACGTATCTGCAATGCAGATCCCTGTGAATGGGAAGAGATGTTTCTCCTTGAAATACTTTGTGGTGACTCATGAAATGTCTTAAACGTTGTAATACAACTCCTAAAAAGAGGACGACGATGTAAAAACCTCAGAGGATGTTGCATTTCACTCTGGAGCAAAGCATTTGGGATTTTTCTGGCTGTACTGAGAGCACTGGAGCACGCACAAGTGTAGAATGAGAACTGAGGTTTCCTTGGTGTTACGGGTGGCATTATTGGGCTCAAAGCCATTGCTGACATTGAAGGGAGGAGAGAACATCTGTTTATCTCCCAGAAACAGGATTTTGGTTATAAGGAGCAGTATTTGTTCCTACCAGCAGGTCACACCCAATTGTCACTTGGGAGCCACTACATTGGCCAAGTCAGCTCCTGCATCTCTGGGATTTTGGGGAGCTTGCACCCTCAATATGAAAATGCCCCGGTGCAGTCTGACCATATAAAATGTAATTATATCATTTTCAAATTCAGATTGGGGAAGTCTGAAGTGCTTAATCTCATACTTTCTTCATTAATTGCAAATTTAATTTATAAACAGCTGCATGAGTTAGAAATTCCATCTCCTGTGATGAATACAGTCCAATTAAGGTTATAAGTAGATATAATTTATGGAATGTGTCAAAAGCAAAAATAGATTTACATAGAGCTGTATTGATTGAAATGCGAACTCATCAATCTGGAGGATGTTCTGGACAGTATTCAAGGAACTTGGAGATGAAAAAGATGGGACGACAAAACAGAAAACAGAACATCTTCATTTGTAAGGCAACTAAGCCATATCAGTGAATCCCAGCTGCTATAATAATTCCCTCCCTTCTCACACAGCTCCGCAATACTGACAAATCTAAATATGAAGAAGAAAAATGTCTCTCGAAGGCTGTTATTTTGCTGCCTGAATTGTGTCAAGGAAGTGTAAATATAATCACACTTTATCCTCCAATCTGAAATGGATTTCCGTGGCACAGATCACAATGCAGCTTGCCTTGATTGATAATAACTCCCTTGTTACCATCGGTAATACAGTGAGGTGGGGAGAAAGCAAAAAGCAGTTCTTGCCAGAATTGCTACGCAATTCACTCAATATCCTCTATCTTTATTTGGTCCTGGAAGGGAAGGTAAGCTCCGAAGTCGTGCTCTGAGACACAAACCATCCAAAGGAAATCCTTTCTAGGATACAGAGGCCCAAGTGACATTTGACAAACAGTGCTGCATTATCTCTCTTTGAGTGATCAAAGCCTACAGTTTGCTTGGACTTGTTATGCGTAAGCTAATTCTGGCTAATCCCTCTTGGTGTCTTCTCAGTCAGGTTGCTACGTGACTTTTGCTCCTTCTGGTCCATAGCTGACTACAAACACCCATGGTCTTCCACCCATGCCTGCTGCAACAATGCTCCCATGATGGAAACGACCAAGATGTCCTTCTGCACCTGGCTGGGCCAGCTGCACGCTTCACTGCTTGCCATGCTGCTCCAGTTTGGCCTCTCAGCTGATTTAATTAGCAACCATGAACAGTGTGACTGATAGCTTAGGAAAAGGATGAAGGGAGGACGGGTGGAGAAAGAGCTGGTGTTCTTTCTAGTCTTGCCCAGGATCTTATATGCATGGTCATACCTTTTTATTCCTGTGTGCTTTGCCTCTTGGGTACCAGCAGAATTGGCTTTTCCAAACAAGGGCTGTACATTAGCAGTGTAGGGACTTGGAGAGGAAGAAAGAAGGAAGGTGCTAGTGTCCCTAGCATCCTAGCAGCTGGGCTTCACCTGGGTGTGCCAGTGTTATAAACTGCATAAGGCATAGGTTGGGCACAGCTTTAGGAAGGGAAAAGCTGGAGAAATCTACCTGAGTTGCTGCAGGAAAGCAGATACAAGTCGGTTTCTTTCCCTCTGCAACACAACGCCATAAATAGCATCAGCATTTGATGAAGAAATGGCTTTGATGAAGATATCGGTACATTTGTGGCTTTAAGAGACGTGTGTCCATACAGTAACTTATAAATGAGATCCCAGACAAGAGCTCTCTCCCAGTTTTCACTCATCCCAGAAAATTAATCCCAAACCTGTTCACCTCACCAAACAAGTTAATTTCATCTTGAACTGGCTGCTCACACAGCTCCAGCCATTTCCTCTCCCTTCCTCAAGTGTGGCTGTGCAGTAACTGGCAGAGCTGTATGAGGGAGCAGTGTGTCTGAGGCTCTCCAGCTTGGGAACCAGCCAAAAATGATGCATGCGGAGACCCCCCTCCACAGCTGTATCCTTTTCAAAGTGATGTTTGTAGCAGAGAGCTACAAAAGTGCTATTATGTTGTCTTGAGTGGCTATGCGGGTTGCATTCTAAGCAGAGCAGGGATTAAATTTTGCCATCACTGCCCATGAGCAATTTGCCATTGTGCAGCAAGCAGCTTTCAGAGCAGGTTATTATTGCTGTCTGCACTGTACCATTCTTATTATATGAAACCTGAAACAGGACTCCCAACCTTGGAAGGAAAACGATAATCCCTTTTCCTCTATTGTTGGCAAGACTGTCTTAGAAGGCAGAGAAATGCAGCCCCCCTTCTCCTCCCTTAATGATTCTGTGCTTTTCTCCTTAGTCTTGTTTCTGTGTTTGCTCCTGCTGCATTTCAAATAATGCTGGGACTGATACGGCTGTTCCTGCTGAATGGTTCCAGCTGATGTAAGGCCATGTCCTGCCCAGCGATCTCTCTCTGCGCACAAACGAGGAATGACAGCCCACTTCTAGGGACAAGGAGTTAAGTGGGAGGTTACAGTGAGGAAAGCAAGTAGCAAAAAACTGTTGAGATATATTTATTTTTATTTTATTGTGAGTCAGACATGTTAACAATGCAGAATGGCATCTTGGAATGGAAATTTCTAAAGAAAATAGATACCTTTCGCCAAAGGGAGTTTTTTCCATTATTATTACCAAGGCAGGGACAAAACCTTAATGGTTCAAGATGCTTTGAATTAGTGCAAAACTCCTCTTCTTGCCTTTTCTCATCCCACTCCATCTCTCTCACAGCAACAGCCAGATCAAAGGGCCCACCACTGCCTCTCGGACACGTTAGGGTCTGTAAGATAGGCAAAATACATCACAGCTGACTGCAAGCTATATTAAGGAGGTACTACATGGTTGCCTTATTCTGATTTTCCATTTTTCTCTATCTGTAGTTAATACTCCTAATTCACCCCAGTTTTAGTCCTTTTCTGCGTTATTGTGAAAATTCAGTTTCTATATCTCTGTCAAATCTGCTTTGATTTGGCCAACGTGGATGTTCAGGGGACGTGTGTAGGTGCACAGCCAGCACGGTCACCTTGGCTTCGTTTCCATTGGAAGCAAAGCTCCAGCAGTGTCAGATGGGATTGACCTACTGCTCAAGGAGGCTGTGAAATTTAATTAGCACTCATAGAAGCACTTGGCAATCTTGGGACACAAAAGTGCTATTGAAGTATCTTTGTTTCCATGCTAGTAAAATCTGCCAGGGAGTGAAATAACCACATGGCGTTTCAGGTCAACACTTGTTGGAGCAGCATGACAACGGATGGAGGAGGGAAGCTGTTTGTGCCATTCCCTTTCTGCTCAGGCTCAGTGCTGTGCCCTGTTTGCTTTGCAGGAGGAAGCCACCGACCTGACAAGTGGGGCAATGCATGTCAGGTGGTGATCACAGTGCTTTGTGGGGAGCTTTGTGCTGCAGCATCACTTATAGAGATATAGAATCATAGAATCATAGAATCACCAAGGTTGGAAAAGACCTAAAAGATCATCCAGTCCAACCGCTCACCTATTCCCAATAGCTCCTACTAAACCATGTCCCTCAACACAACATCCAGCCTTTCCTTGAACACCCCCAGGGTCGGTGATTCCACCACCTCCCTGGGCAGTCCATTCCAGTGCCTGACCACCCTTTCTGAAAAGTAATACTTCCTAACGTCCAGCCTGAATCTCCCCTGCCGTAGCTTGAAACCATTCCCTCTGGTCCTATCACTAATGACACGAGAGAAGAGGCCGACCCCCAGCTCACTACAACCTCCCTTCAGGAAGTTATAGAGAGCAATGAGGTCTCCCCTGAGCCTCCTCTTCTCCAGGCTGAACATTCCCAGCTCCTTCAGCCTCTCCTCATATGGCCTGTGTTCCAGACCCCTCACCAGCTTTGTTGCCCTTCTTTGAACACGTTCCAGGGCCTCAATATCTTTCTTGCAGTGAGGGGCCCAAAACCGGACACAGTACTCGAGGTGCGGCCTCACTAGTGCTGAATATAGGGGAACAATCACCTCTCTGCTCCTGCTTGCAACACTGTTTCTGATGCAAGCCAGGATGCCATTGGCCTTCTTGGCCACCTGGGCACACTGTCGGCTCATGTTCAGCCGAGCATCAATCAATACCCCCAGGTCCATTTCCTCTATGCAGTCCTCCAGCCACACCGCCCCAAGCCTGTAGCGTCGCCTGGGGTTGTTGTGGCCGAAGTGCAGGACCCGGCATTTGGCCTTGTTGAAACTCATCCCATTGGCTCCAGCCCAGCTCTCCAGCCTGTCCAGATCCCTCTGTGTGGCCTCGCTACCCTCAGGCAGATCCACACTTCCAGCCAATTTGGTGTCATCTGCGAATTTACTGAGGGTGCACTCGATGCCCTCATCGAGGTCATCAATAAAGATATTGAAGAGGACAGGCCCCAGCACCGACCCCTGGGGAACACCACTCACGACCGGTCGCCAGCTGGATTTGACTCCATTCACCACCACTCTCTGTGCCCGGCCCTCCAGCCAGCTCCTTACCCAGCCAAGAGTGTACCCATCCAAGCCTCGGGGTGCCAGCTTCTGCAGGAGAATGCTGTGGGAGACAGTGTCAAAGGCTTTGCTGAAGTCTAGGTAGAGCACATCAACAGCCTTTCCCTCATCCACCAGATGGGTCACTAGATCATAGAAGGAGATCAGGTTGGTCAAACAGGACCTGCCCTTCATGAACCCATGCTGGCTAGGCCTGATCCCCCACTCATCCCGCACATGCCGCATGATCTCCCTCAAGACAATCTGCTCCATAACCTTCCCTGGCACCGAGGTCAGGCTAACAGGCCTGTAGTTCCCCGGATCCTCCTTACGACCTTTCTTATAAATGGGAGTCACGTTGGCAAGCCTCCAGTCTTCTGGGACCTCACCAGTCAACAAGGAGCGCTGACAGATGATGGAAAGCGGCTCGGCTCTCACCTCCGCCAGTTCCCTCAGCACTCTCGGGTGGATCTCATCTGGCCCCATCGACTTGTGACAGTCCAGCTGGAGCAGTAGGTCTCTGACTGTTTCTTTCAGAATCACAGGGGGGTTAGTGTGCTCCCCAGCCGAGATTACCAGGTCAGAGAGAGGAGTGTCCTGAGGATAACTGGTCTGACTTTTAAAGACAGACGTAAAGAAGGCATTCAGAACCTCCGCCTTTTCCTTATCCTCAGTGGTCACGTTCCCAGCCTCATCCAGCAAAGAGTGGATATTCTCCTTTGTCCTCCTCTTACTGTTAATGTATTTATAAAAGAGTTTCTTATTCCTTTTCACCCCAGCGGCTAGGTTAAATTCAAGCTGGGCTTTTGCCTTTCTGATTTCACCTCTACACATCCTAACGACTTCCTTATATTCATTTTGAGTGGCCTGTCCCTCTTTCCACAGGCGGTAGATTCTCTTTTTCTCCCGGAGCCTCAGGAATAGCTCCCTATTCATCCACGCCGGTATTCTTCCCCGCCGGCTCATTTTGCAGCTCAGGGGGACTGCCTGCTCCTGCGCCCTTAAGACTTCCTTCTTGAAGAGCAACCAGCTCTCTTGGACCCCTTTACTCGCTAAGACTGAATGCCAGGGGACTCCCCCTATTAGTCCCTTGAACAATTCAAAGTCCGCCCTCCTGAAGTCCAAGGTAGCAGTTTTACTATTCCCCCTCCAGGCTCCACCATGAATCACAAAGTCTATCATTTCATGGTCACTCTGTCCAAGACAGCCTCCAACCTCCACATCCCCCACCAAACCTTCCCTGTTTGTGAACAGCAGGTCTAGTGGGGCATACAGTGAACACCCTCCCCTCACTCCTTACTCTGTCCCTTGTTTCTAATAGGCTTGGGTACTCTAATTATGCTATTGCAAAGCTCCTGGCAATTGCAAGGGTTTGGAGGAGAGAATCTCTCCTCTTTGGAGGAGAGAAGCTGGAATAATCTGCTTTGTGCAATGTCCCTTGCTGGAGATAAGAGACAGAATTGAGTTGCAGGAAATGTAAATTGAATGAACATATTGCCTTCACTGGACACAGGACTGTAGGTGTGCTCTGGCTCTTCTTGTGATGGACGCAGCCCATCTTATCCTGTCCCACCACAGCACACATCCCTACAGGCAGAAAACAGGCTGTGGCTTCACGGCATGGGCACAGGAATGGTTTATTCATCATAATTCTTTCTTTCTTTACCTTTTTCCCCTCTATCCTTCCCGTGAGCAGATGAAACATGCACTTAATTTTCAGGAAAGTGACTGCTGTGGTAGCAGCTGTGGGAAATCAAATGCACAGCAGGCCCCCATAATTCACAATAATTTTGTGTAGCAGTTTCTGATGATGTGATATCAGGTGAAAATTATCCCCACTACTTTCTCATGTGCCACATCTTTTGAACTCCAGCCTGCTTTTCCATTGGCATGTGTGCCTAGGGCTACCAGATTATTGACAGGGGAGAGGAGGTAATATCGTACATTTAGTTTTAAAATCTCCCTTGTAAGCATGTTGGTGGGGATGCACGCAAGGTGCTGCTGGAGCTGCAGCAGCAAAGACCGCTGTTAGCCCTTAAATCTCTGCTGCTTGTATTTATAGGGATTGCTCCGAAGCATCCATTTTTGATCTATTATATTTACCCACAAACGTGATATTAACTTCTGACGAGATGAAAATGATAATGATATCTCAGTGTCACAGGCTTTTATTTCAAATGAAAGAACTAACAGAGCATATCATGCTTTATTATTGCTGTAAGTTCTGTTATTAGTGTCTGTGGAGAGGCATCCTTCCTTTCCCCATCTCCATTTGGACTGCAGCGAGGGTCAGGGAGAGCCTGAATGTGAATGGGGGAAAAGGGGGAAAAATGGAGGAAAAGGGCTTGGAAAAGTGCATGCAGTAGGCCTGGTTCTCATCAGCCAGCATACAGATTAGAAGACCTGAGACCCAAAGCTTTGTATCTCCTTGAGCAGGAAGGAGAAGGCTGCTGGGAAGGATGCAGGAACTTTGGAGCAGTGCAAGATAGGAGCAAAGAAGCCCTAAGGCAAAGAGTCAGAGGGATGTGTAGTTTCCTCTCAGCAAGCCAATGGCCAGTTGGCCTTATATCAGCAGGATGGGCAATGCTTGGGATAAGAGTAGGTGTGTGCATTTTAACATCAGATTTCTTAGAGAGACAGGTTGGGAGGAGAAAGAAAATGGGGCTGTAGTTACAGATCTCCTTGGTGAAAGGGTAAAACCTATTGCAATCTGATACATCGTTCCCATTGCTACACATCAAATAAGGCTGCTAGCAGATTGATATGAAAGAACCTTTAAATATTGATGATGAGAGTCTGCACAGCGGAACACCGCGTATACTGAGAGTACCCCATGAGTCTGGAATATTTAATGTAATCAGCTGGAATGTAAAGCACAATATGTACAGACTTGTTCAACCTGTGCATTTAATCACTGCTCTCAAAAGGGTATTGCCTGCAGTAATGCAGTGCCAAGTGTAAAGCAGGGAACAAAAACTCCTCCAAAGGAGCAGTGCATTAACTCCTGAGATGATTTCAGTTCCATATTTGTAGAGAACACCTTACAGAATCAGCAGACTTAAATAGTCGAGACTAATTAGCAAATGAAAGCACTGCATACTGTTCTCTCAGAGCTGTGGAGCCCTTGTATGTCATAATTATGAATAAACAAAAAAAGGTCACTTATCTGGAGAAGATGGGAATTTTTGCTCAGTTTATACTTCATTAAAGCCATCCATCACAAATTTCTCCATTAACATACATGCTGTTCTCCTGCAAAAGTTACTCCTTTCCTACCAGAATGATCCAACAGCCACTAGACCACATACTGCTGTCATGAGCCAAATCAATAGCGAGCAAAAAATAGGCCAAATTAGAGAAAATAGTTCATTTGAAGTTTTAAGCTGAAGATCAATGATTAATGGATTCAAACAAGAAAGGCAGCATCAGCAGGTTAACGATCTGTTGTTCAGAAAGAGCCGCGTGTTTGTGACACATTAGACGTGTCAATAGCCTCCGCAGCAATGGGCTTATAATGGCTGATGTGTCCTATTAGCAGGGATGTGAATGATAAGCAGGGTGATACCATAGCTCAGCCAGCACCACTTGAAGACAAACGTGAGAGTGGCAGGACATTCGAATGAGCATCCAAGCGATGCTCCAAACCCTTTCTTCCTATTTTGAGAGAAGTTAGACTGAGCTGTGAATGGCTGCGGTGTGCATTCCTGCATCTAAACAAGAATTGTTTCAGGTTTGCTATGTGTTTTGCCTGAACTCCTGTCTAGTTTTCTATTCACTACACCCCACTCTCCTTAAAGGCTCATGGTGCTCTTAGAGTACTTTTTGGACAGTTTGTTGGGTACTATAACTCCATAACACCAAATTGAGGGGCATCCCTTAATTCTGGAGTAAGCCACCGAATGCCAACATTGCAACCACATAGGCTGTTTCCCTGGTTCATGGGGAAACATGGGCTGAGAGAGAGACGCAAGGAAAGAATATCTTTTACCACAAATGGCTATGCAACAGCCCCCACCTGCCCCCCATCCCACATTTTCAGCTGAGAGCTGATCCAGGGCCTGCTCCCACCGACTTCACTCCTGATGAATAGAGACAGGAGTGAGGAGGGATGCAGCCCTTCTGTGACAATGAAAATGTGGAGATTCCCATAGAGCTGCACCAACTGCTCTTTCATTGCCAGCAGTGCTGCTGAGCATCCTGCAGTGGGAAGCACAGACCTCCAGAAAGCTGCGGCCCCATCATTTTTAAAATCGAGCCTATCAAGTACCACTGAGCATGCTTGTATCGACATACCACCACCCTCATTCATCCAGAGCAGGCAGACACCATAAAGCATGGTTCAGCACTGACTCATCACATCGGCTTCCTCTGATCGGGCAAGATTTTAAATAGAAGTGAGAATCCTTCCATTTTTCATTTCTCTTAAGAGCACGATAGCAGGCACACAGATGTTTATATCCCGCCTCCAGACAGGAGCTGGTCTCTAAAATTTTGGAGAGCCAAGCCAAAATGTTCATCCAGAACTGAATGCAATAAAACCTCTCCATCACTACTGCAGAAGGAAATGAGTTCACAGGGAGTGAAACTGTGCTCCTCAACTGCAGATCCCCAATCCCTTTTCCAGGTTTGCTAAAATTACTCTCACACTCCTAGGCAGAAAGCCTGTTCCAAAAGCAAGTCCTTGTGCTGATTTTAGCCCTCGTGATTTGCAAGCAGTTGCACCTGGCTCTGTTGTTACACAAGCCCCTGTGCTTGCACCTGTGCTCTTCAGCTTCTGCGCAAAACTGTGTTTTCAGCCCTACCTGCAGACCTTCTAAAAGCACAAGCCCTTTTAGAAAGCTATTTTATTGTCTGAAATAAAATATGCCCCACTCCATTCCCCTTTATCTGAAACCTCTCTACACCTAAGCAAGCCTCACAACCATGGAGACCCGTGACAGAATCAGCCCCTGGCTGCCTGGCCCTGTTTGTAGAGGTGATGCTGAGGCCATGGGAAGGAATAGCTCTGCCCATGTTTAGGGATATGCTGGGAAAGGTAGGAGCTGAAGAGGCTTTGCTTTCTTTCTAGGTGGGATTCAAGAGCTGGATCGAGGGAGAAGGGATTATAGGATAAAAACCAATCCAGAAGTGGGGGCTGGGGAGGAGATAGAATATAAATGCTCTGTATTTAATCAGGAAAAGCAATTTAGTTGCAGTTTTCTGCACAATTTTTTTTTTTTTAAAGAAATAAATTATGCAGAAGAATGTGCTTTTCTCCTGAGGCTAAAAAAAGAACAAGTGGGGCTGAGGGAAATGCCTGGGACTTACATGTGTTTGCCATTTAGCTATGTTTTTTGACAACTCTCAGGTTGACTGGTTTGCCCTGTAAACTTCACCTCTGAAATGAACTGCTGTTAAGCGCGTGCAACGTGAGCGCTCTCCCGCGTGGGAGAAATGAGTTTTCACTTCTGTGGGCTGGAACTATTTCAGGAGGGGCTTTCTGGGACCTATCAGAGCACCTTCCAGCTCTGCCCCATGGAGCCCTCCCCAGGCCCCAGCTGGGCTTCCTTTGGTGGGTGTCACTGTTCCTGGGGAGGGACTTGCAGGCTACAGCGTGCAGCTGAAATAGATGAAGAGTTAAGCAAAGTTTTTTTTGTGTTTTTTTTGTGGGTTTTTTTTTTTTTTTTACCATTGCTATGCAAAAAAGAACACAAGGGCTGCACTATTTTTCTTTAATGTTTTGTGCAGCAGTCGCCAAGCCCATGAAATAAGCAGTGCTTGTTGTGAGAAAGAAAAAATCCAGGCTCGAGTGGCTGAAATTTTGGGCTCCCTAATGGGGAATGCCTGATCTTAAGAATGACTTCTTTTTTTTTGTTTTGCTTTTACCAAAATATTTAGGTTTGGGACTTAGGAAATGAAGAACTTAGATGAGAACACTTGTATGCTAATCTAGAAATCCTGGATGGAAGATGATTGTCATGAACCCTCCTTGCAAACTTCTGTCTGTTTTTTTGTTTTAGTTGATTAAATGTAAGCACAAAGCTCGCCTTGTGCCTCTGCAGGAAAGCAAAACATACTGAGAGGCAGAACAGCCTTTTATCCTCCAAACCTTGGCTTTTCTCAATGTACATCCCACCTCAGACAATTACCAAGCCCTTCCTGCTTCGTCTCAAGTGGTCTTTAGGAACTGGAAACAGCATCTGTTAATTTTTAGTGGTGGGCTCTTACGTGGCATAGCTTGGGCTTTGCAGCTAGCTGTTTGCAGCACGAGTGGTGGCTTCAAAGGGGGGAATGCAGCCCTTGGGACCTGGAGTGCAGGGGTTCTGCAAGCCTGTCTTCCCCTGCAGCAGTCCTGCACTGGGAGTCTGTAATGCAGCGTGGGTCTTTGCTAGGACATGTGCTCCCAGCTGTACGTGGGACTTGCTCCCCTGTTCTTCCTTCTTGCTGCCATCACTCAGGAAAAACATCCTGACTGTGCAAGCTTAAATCCTGGCTGGAGCCTTCAGAAATGGGGAGCGGTGTGGATGTGGTGCTCAGGGACATGACTTAGGAAGGGTTGTTAGAGTTAAGGTAGTATGGTTAGGTTACGGTTGGACTTGATGATCTTTAGGGTCTTTTCTAATCTGAGCCATTCTATGGTTCTATGACCTGTGTGGTGTTGAGCAAGCAGTGCAGATCCCAGTTCCAGCAGCTTGGGCAGATCTCTCCTTTTCAGTCAATTCCTTGAAATGCTATTCCTTAAAACAGTAATACTCAAAAGAAGAAGGTCCAATAGTGCTAGCTTAACCGATACACATAGCTAATTGAAGGTTCTTAAGTCACAGGTGCTTGAGGACACATGTAATGTTTGTGGCTATGCTGGTGATGTTTTCTGTGGGTCTGGGGCTTATTTAAATGGCTCCACAATCACAAGAAGATATGTAATTTAATTTAATCCCCTGTTTACAGTGATTCGATGATGTCTCACAATGCCTTGATGATGAAGATGATGTGCATGATTACAGCTCATAGAGATCTCACAGCTGGGGAAGAGAACATTTTTTTGTTAGAGGGATTACTGTGAAACCATTCCATGCAAGCTGCCTCCCTGCCCTAAACAGCAGCAAGACCTGAGTATTTCTGACCAAGGAAAGATCTGCATTCCCTATAGCATATGTTTTTTCTCTGCCTTGCTGTAGTGACTGATCCTGGAAAACCTTCAGGGTGCAACCAGGATGAAGGGCAATGCATTGCATACTGGTCTGCCCTTCAGATAATGGTGGCTTTTTAAAAATGTGATGGTTTAAGAAAGCAAGAGGAGGAGGAAACCATGTATAGACAGAAAATACCATAAAATCATCGATGGAGAAATCGGTGTTTTCTCAAGGAAAAGTAAGAATTAGATATAAGATTTTCTTTTGTTCTTTTTCTTACTGCTGACACTTTAAGATGTCAGCTCCAATGCTGTGTGCCCAGAAGAATCTGTTCTTATTCTTGGGAAAGCCTTGTTTTGCAGGCTCGTGTGTCTGTAGTTCAAGTAATGAAGATCACTTTTACACATCAATTACAACACGGAAATGAGTTCCGTGACAGGTGAGCATTGCTGAAGGTCATTTGCTTTGTCAGAGCACTGGAAGCAGTTGCTGTTAGCTGTGCCCATCTCTCCGGATCTGACAGAAAATGGTGTTTCACATTGTGGTTTGAGAGATTGGAAGAGGCTCTAAAAGAAGTCTTTTTTTGGGACAGTGCCTCAGCTGACTGATTTTTGGTGGTGTGTACACACGCAGACACTGCTGGTGCTGAATCAGCTTGCTTTTAGGGCAATTTTCCCCCAGTGCTTCCCCCCTTGTGCATCCCCAGCCTGGTTGATTTGCCTAATGGAAGCTGACAGTAAGCCTCAGCCCTGATTGTCAGGCTTCTCTGTAAACCTCAAGGGGAAGAGCGGAAGGCAGACATTTGAGGAACAAAAATAGCACACATAATGAGCTCCCTTATTTAGCCAAACCGCTTCTTTAATGACTTTCCTTTTCTTTCTCTGTCTGGCGTGCATAGAGGCACCAAAAACAGGGGGCATCTTCAAACAGCAGGAGGTGCTTTGGGCGTTGGGATGGAGAGAAAATGGATGGATGTGACTGCAGTCCATGCAAGTACCGCTTGGAAAAACTGCACAGGAACAGCTTAACAAGTGATCTCTTCACCAAGATCTGCTTGGTGTATCTGTTTAATTCATCCAAGTTCTCATCCCAAACATGGCAGTCTCCCATTAGATTTGCTGTGCTGTGATGTAGAGTCCCTTCAATGTGTTCCTAGGTTGGCTCTCCTGGCCCATGGGCAGCGCTGGCAGCTCCTGGCAGCCTGTGCTTCTTGCTCCCCCCAGGGAAAGTGTTTTGCCCAAGTACACCTTAATCAGAAAAAGGAGTCAGACAAAGATGTGGAATAAAAGTGATCCTTCATGTGGTCCATAGAAGTTGGAAGTGGCAGTCTATGTGCTTGAAGTAGTGCGATGACATTACAAAATTATACTATGAAATTGTCTTGATTTCATTTTTCCACTTTGCCAATACAGCTGACAAGCAAAGAAAAACTTCTTTTTTTTTTAGTTTTGCTGACTTTCCATGGTAAAATACAAATGGAAAATGTAAAGAAATATAAAATATAGTTTGGCTTAGTCAGAATAGACCTGTCCCTCTGTACCCAAGAGGGGACAAGACTTGTACTAATACCCAGTACTGGAGGTGACAAGCCATGCTTTTAGCATCTCCCCCCTGCCCCAACTAAACAGGCTTTCTTTACCTAACTCTTCCCTTGCTCTGGGGTCCTGTTTTATGGTAATCTCTTGACAGGGAGATTAATTATAGAGGACAAGCCACAGCACATCTTTTATAGCATTGTTTGTCCAGAGAGGTCTCAGAACTATAAACTGCTTGAACTGTGTTATCTTCCCCACTGGAGAAACGTGGCTGCTGGAGTGGCTGTCCGGCCAAACTCACTTGCACCAGGCAATTACTGAGGCTTTGCACACTGATGGGGAACAGAAGCATGCCAAGTGCATAAAACACTGTTTGTAGCTAGTGTTTTGTTAGTGCTACAAGTAGGACTTTTTTTTTTTTTTTGCTTTACTTCTGAAATAAAAGAACTTGAAGAGCAAACTCATGTCTTAATGACTGAAATACTTTTAAAGTAGAAGCATTGGCACAGATTGACCAGAGAGGCAATGGATGCCCCAACCCTGCAGACACCCAGAGTCAGGCTGGAGGGGCTCTGAGCACATAAAGGAGTTGTAGGTGTCCCTGTTCATTGCAGGGTGTTGGACCATGTGGCTTTTAAAGATCCCTTCCAACTCAAACAATTGTATGATTCTATGAAACAAGACTGATCTTAGCAGCTTGGCTTTTATCCCTTCTTGTTTAGCTCCTAAATAACAAGCTGACTTCTGCTGTGCACTGGGAGATAAATGATATCTGAATGTCATCAAAATGTTATACAGCTCCAAATAAATCCCAGTAAGTTTTCTGGGAAAAGGGGATGCAGAGGTGAGATATGGTACATTTCGTGTTGCCTTGGAAATTTAAACCCACTTACAGTATGTGTTATATTTATCCATATTCCAGAAATGTAATCGTATTTTTGTTTTCATGGACTCCTATTTCTTTCCAGTGCTTTCAGTTTGCAAATTCAACTCCAGAAGTGGATGTCTTGTTTTACATGTATCAAGTCACCTTCTGAATCAGAACCAGAGCCTAAATTTCTTTGCAGGCACGTATCTAGAGTCATATACCCAGCTCAGAAGTAGGCTGCCAATGCTAGTTTAGAAGTATTTATCTGCCTGTATCAGAGTGATTTACTCATTCCACAAAAATTAGTATTATTACAGTGTAGGAGGTGTGTGCAGATGCTGTGGAATTTTCCACTGCATTGTGGCTGTGCTGCTGTGTGCTTGTCTATTCCCTGGCCAGCCTTGGAAAGGATGTCCAGAAAATATCAACAAATCAGGATGAAGTCCTCAGAGCCCATTTTATAGCTGCCTCTCTTTCAAATAGAAGAATTTCTTAGAAAAGGATTTTCCCATCTCTGTTGCTTTCTGTATATTTTTCTTCCTCTAGGCTCAGTCCTGTACATATGACATTATAAAATGGCTCTCAAGCTATTTCACTGGACAGTGAAAGGGGGGAAAAACCCCCAAAACTGAAGTGAGCAGAGTGCCCACTGGATCTTCTCATCTTTTATTCACTGCTGTAATTTCCACTGTTTCTATTGGTAAGTCTTATGGGTTTGTTCTTGGCAGTGGCAATGGAAGAATACAGTCTCTGCTTGTCTGGCTGAAATGAAGAAGTAGTCTTTCTCATCTTCTTAGCTTGCATTAGCCCCTCTCATCCTCTTTGCCCGGGTGTTGTCTCAATCCTTGTTAAATCCATTAAACCCAGTGAGAGATTCCATTTAAAAGGCCTGAATGCATCACTCTACACCGATCTGGGAGATATAATTACTAGAACAAATATCACTCATGTAATCTTCTTTAAAGACCAGAAATCTATCTGTAAGACACTAATGTGGCCCAATAGGGATGGTTTTACTGCAGAGGATTAGGAGGAAAAAGCCCTCCTTGGAATCCAGAAAATACATAAATATCAAAATTGATTGTTAAATCCTTTCTGAAGTTGACACAAAGATTGATGGTTAATAAACATGTGCTCTTAATTTGCATTGCAGAATTTTCAGTGAAAACTACAGGCAACCATGAAAATAACCAGTTCATGATTTTGCTTGCCTTCCTTCTTCCTATTCTCTACCGCTGGGTAAGACAGTATATATCAATAAAGGAAGTCAGAAACTCTGCTGAAGACAAGTGAGATAATGTTGCAGCAGGTATCCTTGATCCCCCAGCCTTATGCCAGGGTTTATTCTTCACTAAAATGTTTTCCCTCATTTCTGTATGTTTTATTAGCAATATGTGTCTACCAAGTGAATTTCAAATTCAACAGTTGGGTGGAATTATAAAGAAAAGACAGGCTGCAAAAGAAAGCAAAAGAAGTATTGTCGTTGATTTATGGACTTGTTCCAGTCTGAGAGACTCAGAGCTTTCTTCAGTAAGGGCCGTAAGTGATTAGAAAGTAATGAACTCTGGAAAAGGGTCAGAAGATGTTGAGTTTAGACCTTCATGACAGAAGAGAAGCTAGTGGAGAGCCACCCTGCAGGGAACGTTGCCCCAGTGTCAGCTGCTCAAAACTGCTGATTTATTTCCATTTCCATTATGTTTTGCTTTTGAAGAGTAGGATAGGAGGAATTAAGTAGCCACAGATGGGGGCGTTTTTATTTGATGTTTCATTAGCTTAATTAGTTGCTCATTTACTTAAAGCTGATGCAGATGAACATCATTTCCTTGTTCACCTTCACAGAGATTTGTATTTAAAGGTAGAGTCATAAAACTTTTCCATGTGGGCAAATTCTTTGGTTAAATTCAAAGTCTCTTCAGATATCCCTAAGATTTAATCATTGAAAACTCCTTGTGAAAGGGAGAACCCTTATACCTTCATTAAACCGAAGAAAAAGCGTTGTGTGTCTCTAGAGTCTGTAGAGTTTTCTTCCTTGTTGGGTAATGTTAAAATCTAATATTAAAAGGTCTAATATTAAAATCTGTTTCTGTTTATTTCTATACCTGCAGGGTTGAAAATTTTTTATTCCATTATTAATTCTATCAAGAAGTTTCCAAGCGAAGTGAGGCAGAATTTGGAATTGATGTGTTAGAGTTGTTCCACTACTGTGATCACTGGGCTATCAAAAGGTAAAGCCATGCAGCCTGTGTGTCTCAAGCTATTATTCTCTGATTAATATACGGAACCTTAAGAGCATCCAAAGTGCAGTGCATATTTTTTCCAGAGTAGGAGTGGTATCCATCTGTCTAAATAAGAAATTCTTAATTGAGGAGAGAGGAGGAAAAAAGAGAAAAAGAAAACCGTAAGCTCTCACTTCATTGTTGTCTTACAGTTGAGAACTCTTCAATTTTGCAGGGAAAAAAAAAATATATATATATATATATATATATGTATATATATTTCTAAAGGAATATTAAAGCTAGCTCCTAAGCCATACCCAGCCAAGTAGATCTGATTTCTCTCTGTGTCATGTACTCATTCACACGAGCTGAATGCAGATGTGGGTGTTGCTGTTTGCTATTCCCATTTATGGTCTCAGAAGACAGCCATCTGGATGGAATATGCATTTTGATGCTCAGTCAGGTGTCACAGGACCTATTTGTGTTTGTTCTTCCCATAGGCAGCTTTATTCCATCAGATTAGGCTGCAGTGCTTTCCAGTTGAGACATCTTGATGCAAGCACCTATTATTATTTGCAGTGTACAGGGGACTTTAACTCAGAACACAAATCAGTGTTCTTCTCATATGGTTATAAAATGGTCACGAGGCTTTATGGGCACTTTTTTGCTACCAGTAGTGCTTGTGTTGAAGGAATTGCTTGGAAAAGAGCTCTGGACATTGGCCATGGACAAAACAGAACAGTGGACTAGACACGTAAAACTTGCCCTAACTCTTGGCCAAAGATCCATTGTGCAGATTTTGATAGAACTTGTAGGAAATTCACCCAGCAAAGTGTAGTAAATTTCAGTGGCTTGAACCTGGCTCTTTTGATTGTAGCAAATTCCTGAAGGCATTAAAATTAGCTTCACGTTGAGTTTCAGATGAGTTTGCAAAGAGATATTAAGAAATTGGTTTGCATAGTAAGCATTGATTTAATTGGTGACCAAAGTGAAAAGCCCAACATCCTTCTCCTCTCTCACAAAACTGTTGTTTGTGATCTGCTGTGTAGGCAGGATTATGACTGGCTGAAAATGAAAAAGGTGGTTTGGAGTCAAGGCTTTAATTCCCAACCTCTTTAGAGAGCTTGGCTTGGTTTGGGTTGGAATTTCTTTGTGTGTTGGGTGTGTTTGGATTCAATCTCTGGCTGGGACCTGCTGTGTGATGATCATTTTCCATGAGACACCGGGCTGCCAGGGTAGCACAGGTCTTCCTGAGAGCTGCTGTGGTGTGAACTGTGAAATAGCTGAAAGTTTAGTTAGTTCTTTATTCAATGTAAAACCAACATTCCAGAATTTGAGGTGACTGAAGAGTGTTTCCCTGCAAGAAAACAAAAGGCACTTTAAAGTACTGTATTTATTCTGCTATCGGCTCTACTTCAGGGTTTCACCTCTGTACTAAACAATTGAATAGTGTTTAGTCATGTATCTGAATCCATTTGATGACTGTATGATGCTGCACTTCAACAGCATCTGTGGAGAGCAAATGTAACTGTGTATTATGAGAAGCTGAGGTTTCCCACTTGAACTTGAATTACCTTCAGATATTTGCTTCAGCATGGATTCCTATGAACCTGGACTCATTGAGGTTCTGTTTGGAAGTAAAAGCATTTTAAGTGCATTTCCATGGTCAGTAATATAGTCGTCGTGTTGGTCATTGCTGTCATCTCCTCTTATACTGGTCACAAATCCACACTGGAATTTTAATGCTCAGGGAGCAGCCTGGTCTGCTTTGTCTTGAGCTTTGAAGCTGCCCCCTCTCAGCCAGGGTTTGGACCAAATAGTCTCCAGAAGTCCCTTTGAACATACATCATTCTATGGTGACGTGCTTGTTAGTAGTAGTTTAGTTCTGTGCATGTTTAAGCAACTACTTGTTAAATCTGAGAGAGCCAAGACTGAGCAACGCTCACATTGTAGTCATCTGCAGTGGATGCCCCAACCCTTGAGGCATTCAAGGCCAGGTTGGATGGGGCTTTGGGCAGCCTGATCTGGTGTGGGGCAACCAGCCCACAGCAGGGGAGTTGGAACTAGTGGATCTTTAAGGTCCCCTCCAACCTAAGCCATTCTGTCTAATACGTGATTATCTCAAGCAATTCTTTCTTGGTGGCTGCAAGTGATGAGTTAATGAGGACCTTTGAGGTCACTCAAAGGAAGGACAGGCTGTGAACAGACAGCACCTTGCCCCATGGGTCCAAGCTCTCTCCCCAAGCTCTTTGGGCCTGACTCTTATGAGTGTCAGCTCCTGGAGATTTTCCAGAAACGCCTCAAGGCATTGCCTGTACCTAAAACAAGTGCTAAACAAGCAGTTAACTACAGACTGTGCTAAGAAAAACATCCCTGCTTCATGGTAGTTTTCATTCAAGCAAATCTAAGTGGCCTTGAGAGTGAACTCTCCAATTTCTTCTCTGTCCAAGTGTGAACTCCCCACAGATGTTTTGTGAAAGCGGAAAGTTGCTGTAAATAGAATGTGTATGTTAGCAGGGCTTCTGAGTCTGGACTGCGTTAATCCCTGTCAGCAGGGCAGCAGTGTGACTTTCTATCACTGTGACATTGGAGCTTCAGGATGGACCAGTTGTGTGCACCATGGCAAGAGTGCCTGAGCCAGTTACACACCATAGCCTGCTATCTGGGGCTGGTAGGGCCCAGTTCCATCACACTAAACCATTCTTATGAAGCAATTAGCAGCTCCCACAGGTACCTGAGAAGGACTCAAGGCTGTTAGGAGCATTCTGGGACACAGGGTTAGGTCAAGCAGGGTCTCCAGCATGCACTAGGTCTCCTGTCAGATAGGGCACAAATATCATTATTTACTGCTATTTGGTTTACTCCACACTGTGATGAGGCAAATTAACAACATTGCCACCCCAAATCAGCCATTTTTCGTCTTTTAAGGTTACCCTTCCCCCAGAGGAACAATGGAAGGAGCTTTGGAAATTATACAGCAGCCCATCTTCAGCCACACAGCTCTGCCTCCCCAACCAAGATTGCCAGGCTCTCTCCTCCCTTGTTACCCAGCCAAGCTTCCTTTCTAAGTCCTTTTAATTGGCTCGTTAGTGTAACCTGAGGCTACCTGTCCTGCTTGGCTGATTCACTAATGAGGCTCAGCTGCCTTTTCTCAGACCCAGACACATTGGAGAGGGATCTGTAAAACCTGGTGCTGAGGATTTCAGAGCTCTTCCCTCCAGTCCCCTGCTAACCCTGTCCCTCAGGCAGCAATGTCCTGGCAGCTTTTGCACAGGCAGACACCTCGTGTGTTCACATCTTCAGGCACTCTGAACACGTTGCGGAGGCTCTGTCCCTAAAAACTCGTTGTTAGTACATCCTGATATGTAGAGCTCTGAGTGGTTACTCCTGCTGCGCTAATAAAACCAAAGAAAGGTCACTTGTGCCAATTCACAGGATAAAACATCATTTAGAGAGTGTTTCCCTGGACAGGATTAAATTGCCAAGGTCTGTGTTAGGCCCGTCAACTGACTTTAGGAACAGCAATACCTTCCAGACCTACCTGATAACCAGTTGCACTCTATTCTATTGACATGTCAAAGGTTTGACTTTTTCTCTGTAAGCCATTTAGAAAATGGGCTTGCTAGTTCTGTTATTGTATTTTATATGCTTCCTGGAGTCTTAAGAACTGTGCTTCACATTGGCCCAGTAGAGTTCAATATCTCTTTGTTCATTCAAGACCAAGAGTGAAGATTTTGGGAGAGTCTTGGTAGCTTACAGCTCTGTAAAAACTGAACAAGCAGGCTCATAGTAGCTGTAGGGAATTACATTTTGTTGGAAAAAAACGGCTTCTTCACAATGATACAGTCTTAAATAACTCACAGCTTAATTGCTGTGATTTAAAAATATGAAGTGAGAGGTCATGCACTTGGGCTAATAGCAAGAATTTTTCCTATTAGATTAACAGACATCAGTTAGAAACAAATGAGGCACATCTCGCTGTGTGCTCGCTGATCACAGAATGTGCTGCAGCTGTGAAAATGATAGTGTGGTGTTGGATGAAGGTCTTCTTTGATGAAAAAGGGATTATCCATACTACTGTGCAGGATGCAAGGCTAGCTGTGTGTGCCTGGAACTGTCAGTCCAGAATCATATCCATGGAAAATGAAACTTACTGCATGACAAGGGACTTAAAAACAATTAACTTTAGTATAACAAATCACAGACCAAGAGAGTGTCTGATTCCTGTTTAAAATATCATAGGGGAGTAAAGAGTGGGGAAAAAGGAACATCCTGGCTAAGAGCTGTGGTCCTGTGCTACCATCATTGTCATCATACAGGAGCAAATGTGCACTGGCTGAAGAGTTGCCTCTTTTGAGATGCATTCTGCTTACTCACTGACCTGTGGCCAGACACTTACAAACCAGAGGTCAGAGAGTGCTTGCCAGAGAAAGGCAGCTGTTTCAGTTCCTGGATGTGTCTACAATGGAAACTGGCAGTTCCTATAAAGGCCAAGAGTTTAGGGAGATGCAAAGAAGCGTGGAATGTTTGGATGCCAAATTAAGCTGCTTAATAAAGAGGTGCGGAAGGGGAATATATTCTCATACTAGGTGAAAGTACTAAATGGGGATTAGGCTGAAGGCTTGAATAGATGTTATGGAGTAATAATATCCCATGTTTACCTCCTGTAAGGCTTAGTGCATCATCAGTGGGTCATCTGATCATGGGCATTGCCAGAGAGGTTTTGGATTACATGTTTTGAGCAGTATGGAATGTGCCAGGGTCCTGTCATTTCCAGCTCTTTCACCCTGCAGCAACCTGGAATTTATACAGGGCAGGAATTTCAACTGCTTTTGAGTTCCAAGGGATGATTCTGTACTGCTCTTCAGAAAGCTAGAGCTTATCATTTGATGAAAAAGTAATTATTTCTTCACCCATCAGCCCTTTGGGGCAGAGTTTTTGATTCCCACTGTTAACGAAATATCCACCAGCCATGTCTGCCCAAAGGAACAAAGCTGTCCAGACAGAATGTCAGAGTTCACAGAAAGAGAAGCAGGGGTCGGCCCGAGTATTGACACCAGAAATGATTTGACCATGGCCTTCAAGCAGCTCATGAAAGCCTGACCCTGTGCTCCCAGAAGTAAGTAACAAAACCCTCACTGGCATTGGCGGTGTGAGGACAAGCCCTACTGTGCTCTCAGCGTGGCTCTTGCTGTGCTGCTGCCATTACCCCTGGTTGGTGTGGGCTCTGTGGGCCCTGCTTGCATCCACCAACTGCACAGAGCGGCCGCCTGCCATCCGCCGCACTTCTGGATGGTGTGCAGAGCTGAACTGAAGGCATGCTCATTTCCCTTGGATTTTATTTTTGGAATTCCTGAGCAGATCCGGTGCCCCAAAGGCTAAAGCTGCTGCTGTTGCCTTTTGGGAAACACCGGCAAAAAGTAATATCTCTCCTCCAGGAGAAGACAACAGTCACACAGTGCAGCACATCAGGCACTGGCTTTCATCATTTCAGCAAACACCACTAAATCACACAGCACATCATTTAAAACAAACACTGTGTAAGGGCTTGTAAAATAACAATACAAAGCAGCTCTTAAATTTCCCCGGTGTCAAACCAAGCCAGTTGCGTTGGCAGGGCTCCAGCTTCTAAGGTGCACGCAGTATGAAAGTGCCTCACTGCAGACAAGAAGTACAGTCCCAGCATTTCATTGCTCCCACATCATAAGGGCACAAGTTTTTCCATGGCTAAGAATAGACAAGAGTCAGCCTAATGTCATCAAACAATTAACTACGTGGGCAGGTCCTGATTTTAAGGTAGGCGACATAGTTTTCACTTCCATCAAGCTGTCTGGTCAATTTTTTTCAAAAGCCCATGTAACAGAGAAGGTGAAAATCCATGAGGAAATCGAGTGATTCACAGCAGTTGGTGTTGCCTTTTCTTTTCAGTATTGAACTCTGGTACTGCTGTTTGGTTGTGGAATGAAGCGCCGTTGGCTGAAAATGCCATGTTTGGGATGCGAACCTGTCTGCCTCACCGAGTGCCTAATGTGAATTAATTACAGTCATTTTCAGGGGGGTGAAATATCCTATGTTTCCATCCTCATCTGTTTCCTGGTGTTGTTCCTAGATGTTGTATGATTGGTGCGTTTAGACAAAGTGCTCCGATGGCATCTGATGGATGAAGTGCTGGGTCTACACATACAAATCACTTCACCCCTCAGCTGAAACCAAAGGCAGAATGGCATTACTGAATTGCAGCTGATCTGTTGCCCTTGGTGAGCGTACGTGGTAAAATTCCTTTGGGTTTACTGGGAGTGCCGTTAGGGCATTGCTGCGTGCTTTGGGTACAGCTGTGATGTGCTCCAGTTTAACATTTCCCAGCCTCAGACAGCTCTCACTGCCCTTCTGCTTCCCCTGTTAAGAAGACTTTGGAGACCTCAGAGATGCACTCTGTTTTTTGAGCACCTGTAGAATCTGAAGGGTGAGATGGCGACCTGTAAGCAAACATCATCACTACTTCATCCAATTTGATGGTTTGCATTCATTACTGTTAGAAAGTCAGTCTTCCTGCAGAGAAGCTGAGGAATGTACTGTTCCTAGTCAGTTTTGCTGTCTGATAAGCTGTATCTAGTCCTGACACTGCTTTTCTTATGGATTCTGCTGTTGACATGCTGGGATGTAAGATAGGCAGAGATGAGCAGCATTTGAAAACACTTCTGTAGATATTACTTGGTGGCATCCTTTTTCAGTCTTGATTTTAATATGTGGTAGAGTAGCACTGAGACACTTTAAGCACGGGAGCCGAGCCTGAAAAGCTGGAATGAAAAAGCAGCCTGCTCTGAAGCAGTGAGACTTGGGAACTCTGCTTTTCTTAAGCTGTTTCTCTTAGTTGTTCTCATAAACAAGCGCGTCTGTTACCTTAAAGTGTTTACCTACAGCAATTAGTCCTATGTTGATACCAAATTAATCACTTCTTTTGACTGAGTCTTGAGCAAGTTTTTATTTATTTATTTATTTTTAATTTTGCAGTCGAGTTTGGTGGGTGGGATGGACTTATCCCACATCAATCAAGGAGAGCCATCGCGGTGCAGTTGTTGATAAGCAATTACAGTGTAAAATAACAGCAATGAACTCAAATTGCTCCTCACTGCCCATCACTGCTCTGCTTTTTGTAGTAATAATATAGTCCATTAAAACCTACAATCACTGTAATGTTTATGCATTATTGGGGAGATAAATTGCATAATTCTCATTTTGCAATTTAAATGTAATTATGAGCTTACTAATGACTAAAACCTGAATTTGCTAGACTATCAGTTTTTCTAACACTTGCCAAAATTATAGGTAATTACTTAGAGCTTACAATAATTATAAGTCCATCTTTTAAATAATTAATGTGCACTTTCATGGTACAAAACAGCTAGTAATCAAACGACCTCTGGCTTTTACAGCAAGCCCGTGCAATTAGTCTTATTGTGTAGGTCTATAGAAATGTACTCATTACAAGAGTCTGTTAAGTTGGCAGGCTTGATATTGATGGCTGTTGTGTTTTATGGTACCAGACAATGATTAACACACCACGGCCTTTAGAAATGTGTGTATGGAGAAAATCTGAGCACGTTTTGGGAGCCACTGCATGCAAGTAGATGGAAGTAATTACAGGTGAAAGGAGCTAGAAGGTGTGCTCTGTTGTCTTTTGGATTGTCAGATTTTCTGCAGAAGGGATTTCCCAAGTCTGTTTATCTCTTGCATCCTGTGACTCGGGTCATTAGCCCAGGAAGGAACCAGCAACTTGTCCTGGGAGGTCTGAGCTGTGTTAGATCAGTTTCTTCTATTATGGAGCACCTCTGGGGTCGCCCCGCTGCTGCCCTTTGGCAGGTGCTACTGAAGCATCATGGATAGGTTTCTTCCTCTGAAGTTTCAGAATGTAATGGGATGTTAGCAGGAAACAGAAAACTGACTTGTGAAGCCCGTCAGTGTCTGTGTGCCTGATGCAGCCAGCCCCAATTGCTGAAACTTCTGTCCTTCACATTACCTAGGAGTCAGGCTTTATTGAGAGCCTGCAGTCTATGTGCAGAAGACAGAAGGCACAGGGCCTACTGGGTATCTTTAATGTAAGCTCATGTGCCCAAATTATAGTGAACTATAAAACCAGTGCTGCCGTGTTCTTCTCCAACTCCTTCCTGCCCTTCACCTGGCCCAGCATCCCACCTGCACCACCGAAATGTGGCAGTGAGCAAATCCCTTGGCCTCTCTGAACCTCAGTTTACCCAGCTTTAAAGCCAGAATTATGGCAACAGTTACCTCACACGCCGGGGTGATGGGAGAATTAATTAATGTTTATAAAGACTTTGAGGTCTTCAGATGAAAATTGCTACAGTATATAAGTGCAAAGTAATTATGATTATCATTACTTTCATTTGCATGTATAGACTGTAATTAGCTGTGGATTGTATTGCATTGAGTGTGAATAATTTAAAAGCTCTCTTCATGAAGGTGTCACTTTAAATGTTTTTGCATTTTGAATTTAATAATACCAAGGTTTAGCTTCATTTTCCCTTTCCTTCCCCTGTGATAGCGATATATCCTACAGTGTTGGTTTACTGGAGCTCTGAATGCAAAGCAGTCTATTTCTCACCCTGTTTGCCTTCATTTTCTTAGTTCTGCTCTGGCAAATGCTGATAAAGGAGCGTATTTAACACTGAGGGGTGTGCTGATGGCACCTCCCAACTGCCCTGCAGAAAGCAGGAGGTGTGGGTGCATCCATAGCTCTTGTGCCAGCCCTGCTGATGTCCCACTCCCATTTATTTCCCCACTTCCACTTTGTGATTCAACATAGACGGATCCTCAATTTTTCATAAAGAAGTGATGAAGAAGGAATCATAAGGAGAGCCTTGTTCTCTGGGCTTGTCGCCTACCAAATGCTTTGCAAGTGTCTCCTTAAGTCTTGATTTGCAAAGCCGTGGATCACCTGTGACAGCAGCTCTCCTCTTCTAGGCAAATTCTCAAGCCAAATGCAAGAAATCATTCCTGTGCCCTTGGAACTGAAAGCATTTGAGGAAAAGGGATTCATCCCTCAGGTTGTTTCTAGAACCCTGCAGTTAGGTCCAGGTGTATTTTCCTTAGAAGCTGAAGAGTTATTTAATAAATGGTCCCCTGAGCCTCAGGGATTTGTCTGCTAAGAACACGATGAGCCGTAGGTTTTTATGATCTGTGGAAGTCAAAGCCAGTGGGTTTGTTTAGTGACCCTGAACCCAAGGCCCAGTCTTTGGAGCTTATTTGAGATTTTTGTTTTATGCTGTGAAAGCAGTAATTGTGCTTCTTAAGCTGGAAACCACACTTAAATTAACATCTCTTAATTAGGCAAGGGAGAAATTATTGTTTCTGTATGCTTGTGCTGACAAAAGGCAGGATACACAGCCCCTTCATTGCTGGGACCTGATGCAGCAGGGCTCCTGTCTGCTGCTTAACCCTATCCCTGCAGCTAAGAGTAGTCATGGGTATGCCCAATCAACTGCAGTGGTCTTGCAGAAGTTTTCTGTTACTTAATTGCACAATCTGGCTCTCTGACACCAGACAAAGCTGGTGGAATGCTGCAGCAGTCCCATAGCATCACACTGTGGGATGGCTCTGTGTGATGACTTGTGATGATACAGAAGCCCACTTGAATTTCTTGTGAGGGAAAGGGTCTTGTTTTCCAATGCTTGAGCTAAATTCCCGCTTAACAGTGTTTTCCATCACTCCTAAGGACTCTGAAAAATCTCCTGCTGCCTACAGTAGTATCTGAAACTGGGATCCTGTAAGGGAAGAAGGCATGCTGTGGTTGTCCCATCACTACTGGTGGAGAGCAGAAGCCTGAAGGGCCTGGTGGAGCATGTACTGGCATGAAGTGGGCCTGAGGGGAGCAAGGTGTCTTTAAAACAGTTAGAAAAATAGAAAGAAAGTGATTTGCCCTTGTTATCTGTGCTAGATGGAACAAGGACACTTAGGATTAGGAAGATGCCGAATGACTACTGGAAAAAATTTTTCATGGAAGGTGTGTGAGAGGACTGGAGCAGAGGGCACTGAGTGGTCCCACAGCTGATGGGGGAGCATCTCTGAAACTAACTCTGGGATATGGGCAAGTTAGCAAAGAGATGCATCACTTGTGCTCTTAAAGACCCTTCTGGCCATATAGTTCAGTCCTGGTGAGACTACTGATGATTTGAGTCCCAGGCTAGCTCTTAATTCTGGGGTTTGCCCTTTTCACGTGCTGAAATTCTGTACTTTCTGTATCAAGTATGGCCAGAAGTTTATCTTAGAGTGATTTATGCAGGCTAAATTGTGGCACTGAATTGAGTGGAGCTGGGAGCACAGTGGTTTGGGCCAGGTAGCTCAGATGTGTTTGAATACTTGTTCTGTTTTGAATAGCAGTGTTTGGGCTGGGATTCCCCATATGCTTCTGCTGCCATAAATGTGTGCTCTTAATGAGCACAGCAGTGACATCCCCAACACCAAAATTAACTATGGTCAAACTGGGGACTGTCTTCTTTTCCATAAAAGCAGTCTGGGCACCCCTACTCTTTGACCTCCAGAAGAGAGAATCTGCCACTAAAAGCATTTCTGCTTCTTTTGGAGCTGTGAGTCATCTCTACAAAATGATAAGTGAAACCTGAATTTAGTTCATTTATTTGGAATGACTGCAGGAAATTGGGTTACCTTGCAGGTCTGCTCATTCCAATATGCTCTGAGTTTCTCTTCCTGTGCAGCACAGTGGAGAGTGTTAACCTTGTAGGAGATGTTTGGATATTTCCCAGTAACAGGGTGGGTGTCTGTCCAGTGTGCAGTGCAGGCTGACGTTCTAAATCTATTTAGCATGCTCGAGTGTAGAGAATGAAAGAAATCAAGAATTGTTTACTGTATCTATAAATGTGAATCAATGGCTTGTTAGTTCATGCCAACCTCATTAAAATTAACTGTATCTGAAGGAATGAATGATTTTATGGTGATGGATAATCCACCTAGAGTACAAAGTTATTAGAGAAGATGAAGAACCTGGGAACGCAGTGAAAGTAGTTCATTTGAGAAGACTGTTGTCAGCAGAATGCTTTTGCAGGTAATTATGCATGTTGAATTACTATGGAGAGAAAGGGCAGCAGCATCTGCTGACCTAACCCAGCACAGTTATTGTGAATTCAGTGGAGATGTGGGGATTTACATCCGCTGAGGATCAGGGTCTGATCCCAACCAAGAGTTGAGTCCATGAAGATATACCAGGTGACTTAAATGGATTGAGTTTATTATCATATGAAGTCTCACTGCTCTGCCACTTAAGTAGATAGCCTCACCACACAAACAGTATTGCCTTACAGATGAATGTTGCTCTTCTGAATGTCATTCTCTGCAGCCTCAGAGAACATCACAGACCAGCTGAGCACCTCATCCTCCTGGACATGGTACTACGTTTATTCACTGCATGTTCTATCTTGATCCTACTGATACTACATCCATGTTTTGATACAGCAAGGGCGAAAGAATCAGAAGAAAAGATGAGTTCGAGAAGAAGGATCTTCCTTGCATCATTCCTGGTTCATCCATGGAGAAGCTAAGATGCTCCATATAACGTTAATTGCAAAATAGTGACAGTACCATTTTAGATATTCTACTCACCAAAACGATGCCATGATTTGGGGTGTGGGACATGTCTGCACATGGACATTTTTTCCCTCAGTGAGGTTTTGGGTTGCTGCTTTGGGCTGTGATTGTGAAGACATTGCAGTGCAGTTCCCAACCAGCCCCATTTCTCTGCTAAAGCAGGAGCATGGTGCTGTGTTATGGTTTATGGGAGCTTGGAAGCCACTGGGTTAGACATTAGGTACAAGATATGCAAGAAGCACATACTCAAACGACTTTTTTTTAAATTTATAGTCCCTTTTCTTAACCAAGCCAACTGCATGACTTGTCCTTTTTGGGGCATCACATATTCAGACCACATCTTCTTGAAATCAGGCCTGTTGTTGCAGTAAATAAGCTTAGTTTCCAAAACCCTTCACTAGCTCTTTATAAACTGGTGATTTTTGGGATGCCCCTCTCCTTGGTAAACCCCCCAAGCACTCGGTGCTTTAGAGGCTGCTGGAGCTGCACAGGGCTGTCTGCTCCTGCAGGCGCAGGAGTGCAGTGTGACATTGATGCCACTGCACACAAATGAGTATCCCCATGAATATTTGCAGTCTGTGAAGATACATAGGTACAAGCGTTGCTTGTAATTAGAAGTGACAACCTGTGGCTCTCCTCTCCACCTCCAAAACCTGCTACAGCCCTTTCACTGAATGCCACCAGAACAGTGGAACTGTCCCTTTAATTAGCAGCGTATTAATAAATCCGTCTTGTTCTCTAATCCCCACACACATAGTACAGTGATTCATTAGCACAGGAAGAGGCAATTTAGATTTCCTCAGATAATAGCAGCTGTCACTAATCAAATTAAAGGCGGAAATGCATATCAAAAGTTGGGCGAAGTGGTCTGGCAGGGAGGAGAGCTGCAGGTTGGGGATGGCTGTCACCCGGATGGGGGAGCAGAGGGCTGCTGGCACAGTGGTCCCTGGGGGTAGCAGCAGCTCCGGTGCAGATCCTGGTGATCCCAGAGTCAGCAGCCTGTGTGGCTGGTTTGCATGTGCAGAAATAGCTGGTGCAAAGCCTCCTATCTTAACACAGAAGCACTGTGTTTTGAACCATTACCGTAGTGTGGATGCCCTTTAGGGTTGCTATGCTACTTGGGCAAGCAGGAAAAGATCTGTACTTTGCATTCTTTGCTCAGAAAGGCTATGCTTTGCTGTTTATTTGTTTTCTTTAAGCATGTCTGGGCATGGCTAATGCTTGCTCTGAGCAGCAGGCTTGCTTCTGGTGAGCAACACCCCTCAGTGTGGGACCCCCTGGGATGGATGACCCAGCAGCAGCCTGTGCTGAGCTCTGCTCTCAGGCAAGGGCAGAGCGATGATGCTGAGCTCCCAGCAGCCAGGTGTGGATGGAACAGAGCACACTGATAGACTGCACTGAGATCCCCTTCCCCTGTTTTGACAGCCATCAACTTGAGACAGCCGTGAGAGGCGGATGCATTCCCAATGCCTTTTCAAATCTTTGCTCTTCCTTTCCTTCATGAGCATCCCATGGCAATGAGTGCTGTAGGCTAATCACAGTAGAAAGTGTTTCTTTTTGCAGGCTTTGAATTTTTCTCTTTTCAGCTTCTCTGAGTGCTCCTCACTGGCATGCTGCAGCAAGAACACCACGTCTCACCGTCCTTTCTCCAGCCCACCTGTGATGTGACTGCACTGATCACAGCCCTACTGGTTTGTCTCTTTTGAGGAACTGATGCTGGCCTGTGTTGGAGGAGCTGTTTGGTAGTTCAGCTCTGTGTAACAAGACGGGACTCATGGCCACAGCTTGTGTTACAGACACATGCAGGCTGACAGTGCTGGCAAAGTGCAAGCCTTGCCTTCTGAATATCTTCTTGGCACCAATGTGGATAAAATTGACAAAGTCTTTCTTGCTTTGATAGTGATGTAAGGAATTAAATGTGCAGGATAAGGTGAGAAGCATTAGGCAGCATGATGCCAGCCCTTGGTTCCCTGCTGCTGTCAGGTTTCAGCTGTTCCCTGGCTGTTCCCCAAAGCAGAGCAGTTCTGTCGGCTCCCTGACTCCCAGCCTTGCAGAAAAAGCAGCAGATCAAAGGAAGGAAAGTGCTCCCTTCAGTAGCACTTCAATCAGTGATATGAGCAATTAAAATACGAATTAATCTAAGGAAGATGAAAATGCATATTTTGAACAGGAGCTGTTGGAGTCACCTTGAACTTGTGCTGTTTAGTCTGGGTGATTAAAGACATTTACACCCCATTAAAACTGTTTGGATGTGACCAGCTTGTCAGCAGGGTGTTCTGTGAGCAGGGACCTCTCTATCGACTGGCTTGTGTATTAATTCAGAATAACCTAATAGTGTCACTGCGAGGAAAAACAAACAGTCAATATTTTCTTGGCGTGGAGAGGCAGTGAGAGCATTTCTTTCCAGCACTGTTAGGATGATAGCAGACAATAGCAATTAGCTTTGCCTTTGTCCTGAGCTGGTTGTGTCAGGCTGCTGTCAGGCTGTTCATCTACTCTGGTTTGTGTTGGGTGAAGGAAATGCAGTGGGTGGAAGCCACTCCCTTGGGGTCACTGGTGGACTTGTGGAACCTTCTTCTTTCAGATGTCAGCCCAAGCGCTCCTTGCTGGGCTTGGGACAAGACCACACACCTCAGCCCCATGTCTGAAACAGGAGGAGCCACCTCCCACCCTGTGCCCCCAGGTCTCTTTGGGCTGAACATGGCTCGGCTGTTGGGGATCTTTGGCAGCATCACTCCCTCCCAGCAGCAACATCACTGCCTGCATGGCATTGGGCTGACAGGTCAGGTAAGGTGTTGGCGATTAATCATAGCTCTGAGTGAATCCCAGCTCTACCCAGAGGCAGATGCTCCATGCCTCTTGGGGGGGCATTACCAAAACAAGAGCTGGCTCTGTTTGCAAACGGAAAAGCAATGCGGAGGGTCGCAATTTCTGCTGCTTGTTTTTCTTTCCAAACACCAAGCCTCATTTCTGGGTTACACTCCTAGGAAGAAGGAATGTGTGAGTGTAGCACGCAGTGTTTATTCGTCCCTGAACATAATAATCCGCCTTCAGAAAGCCAGCTCATAGGCCAGGCTTTGGGAGGGACAGCAGACAGCTCTGTCCTGAGAAGTGCATGAAGAGGGACAGTGTAGAGGTGAGCACAGGGACAGCCTGGTGTGCATCAGAGAGCAAGGTCAGGGCAAGTGCCAAGCCCTGCAGCAGCACACATGGGCATTCTGGCTATGCAGGATGCCTGCACACAGTGTTCTGCAAGCCAGCAAGCTACAGAGCATGGCACTGAGGGAAAGACTTGAGGAAAGGATCCATCCCCAGGAAGGCAGCAGGATCTGTTATCTTACCCATACGATTCAGGAGCGTTGTAAAAAGAAAAGCTGTTAGTTCCAGTTCCCATTTAAAGAAGACCTTGATTTTTGACTGTTAAATCCTCCAGGTCCTTCATGGTGTCCTGGCAGAGCAGGTGTGAGCAGATCTGCCTGCAAGGTCTGGCTGATGTGGGCTGTGATGTGGAAACACCATTATTGCTGCCTGACCATCCTGACGTGGGTGGAAGTGTCCTGAGAAGTGTTGGAACTTCCAGGTTCTGGAATTTCCAATTACACTTCTGTCAGAAGGAAGTATATTCACGGGGCAGTGACACAGGTTTGGTATTTCCCACATAAACTAAGACAAAAACTTACTGGAAACAATGCATTGTGAGAAGTGATGCCATTTATGTCAATAAACTGTGTGTAAAAATGTTGGATCACTTTCCCTCATCTCCAATACTGATTATTTTTACCTGTGACAGTCAGCAAAGATCCAGTGCAGTTTCCACCAACGTCTGAGAGCTTCCTTTTAACCTCATCCGTTGCTGAATTAGTTCCTAAATAAACCTCTAGCCATCACTTGAAAGGGCTGTGCTAAGTATATTATAATGGAACTCATAATAAACACATTTCCTTGAACTATAGGATAAAATAAATCAGGTCTCTGTATTAACCGCCTAGCTAAGAGAGGTGAATGGAATCGAAACATTACTTGAGTCATTTCTATGTGGGAGTGAGGGACACTTTCTCATTACAGGTACTTCAGGGCTATGTTTAAATAAAATACTTTCTGTTGGCTCGCCCTTGAACTCTGTCCCCGTCATCCAATTAAGCAGAGCTCAGTGAAAGAGCAGCGTAGCTCAGAGCTTGCCCTGCAAACTGTAGGGCACTGTAAAGGCTCAGATCTAATCCTGCCATCATGAGGGGTTTGAAAAGTTTAAATCAATTGTCTGTGGAAAATCAATTATGAAGCAGAGCAGTTTGCCATCGTCGCAAAAGGAACTGATTCATCTGTGGAGTGCTTTCCTGTTCAGAAGGAATTATATTTGAGGTCTATGGCAGCAAATATTGGAAGAGAAACAGAACAACTTCCTACTTAATGAGAAGCCAAGCACCAACTGGTGCTGCTGCCAGGCCATGGAGCTCAGTGCTTCAGCTGGTGGCAGTGGTTCTTTTTGCCATGTCTCTTTGCTGGCACGCTTCAGGCATTCCACTGAACTCACTGATCCTTTTTCACCCTGTTATTTTTGTGAAAACACAGACTTGGTTGTCAGTGCAAGTTACTGCCACTGGTACAGTGGCCCAGCAAAACCCCAGCTGGTACTGATCTCATTTGAGTCTGTATTAAGTAATTAAGAAATGACATGTTGTCATTGACATCAAGGGATGTTTTGGGATTGCTTATGGGAAGACTTCAGTAAGTTCAGATTAGACCCTAGATCTTAGTAAGGGTTATTGCATCTCTGGGTGTAAGCACAGGGTCTGGTTATTACAGAACCCTGCGGAATACTGATGCTGGCACACCTTGATTCTAGCTGTTCCTGTTAGGAGAAGAGGCAATAAATGCAATTTTAATGGAGGAAATTGCAGTGATAGAAGTGAAAAGAAAGAGGGGAACATTTCTAGATGTATAACCTTTGTGGATATTCCAGAAAGCACAAAGAAAGCATTCTGGGTAGTTGGTCACCAGAACAAGTGACCATAGAAGTTCTGGGATCTCCACCCTTAGAGGTACTTAAATCTCAACCTCTGTGGCCCTTGTCAGCTCGATCTACCTGAGAGAGCTCTGAGCAGGAGGTTGCCCTAAAGGCTCCAGAAGTCTCATACATAAATTATTCAGGAATTCTTTTCCTTGTCTGGTCCCACCCGCATCCACCCTGCAGACATCCAGTGGTGAGAGACCACGTGACAAATAACTGACATTACAAGTAGCATTTACGGGTCTGGTGTCATAGAACCACAGAATGGCCTGGGTTGAAGAGGAGCACAGTGCTCCAACCCCCTGCTGTGTGCAGGTCACCAACCAGCAGCCCAGGCTGCCCAGAGCCACATCCAGCCTGGCCTTGAATGCCTGCAGGAATGGGGCATCCACAGCCTCCTTGGGCAGCCTGTTCCAGTGCCTCACCACCCTCTGTGTAAAAAACTTCCTCCTAATATCCAACCTAAACCAGTTTTTCTGTGAAAAACCAGCTCTAAGCACCTACCAGTCACGATATGAGTGGCCCTGAGCTATGCCCGCTGGTACAGAAGGGGCTGACATTGCGAACACCAAAACAGAAAGCAGATTGTGGTCTCTTCTTCCACTGCTTTCTCTTCCTTTCTCCATTATTTGGCTGTTGCTTTTTTGCCTTCTTCTGGGGGTGTTTTTTAGCACAGGGCGATACTTGATATGTCACAGGCGAGCAATAAAGCAAAAATTATTGCGGAGTCATTTTACTTACGGAGTGCTATTAGAGCTGCCATTTATTTGCTGTCATTTAATTGACAGAGCTTGAATTAGACAGGAGAAATTGTCAGTGGTTCTCTGCTGCCAGGGATGGGGTAAGGAGTTTAACATCATATGGTGATAGGGAAAAGGAAGCATCTCAGCTGTCCCCATTGCACATCATGTTGGCATGCTGTTATACAGAGGTTGCAAGTACTCCTTTGCCACACAAGGTGACAAAACAGGGAAGAAAAGTGGCATTTTTTTGGTTGACATCCAGCACAGACAGTGCAAGCTGTGTGCTGATCTGAGCAGCTCTTCAGATGGAACAGAAATCCTGCTTGGGAAGAAAGAGATCACAAGGGAAGGACAGGAAGAGAAATGGAACTGGGGAACTTGGGAACTTGAACTTATTTCTTTTCCTCTTTACAGTCTGCATAGTGATGGAGGATTGGAAAGGCAGAAGAGGGTGAATTTCCACTTCCAAATGGTGAAGTAACAGCAGAAATGAGAGATCTGTACATGGAGACAACTAGCACACGTTACCCAACAGCTGGATTAAAAAGCAAAGACGAAAGCTCATCATGTGAGTAACCTGATCAGACAGAGGGAGAAGTGCACTGAGTGGGCATTCGCAGGGAGTACAGTGGATTTTACTTTCCCTTTCCCCCCTTTTTGTTGCATAAATGTTATTGAGAGGAATTAAAAACAGTGTTGTTCTCACACTTGAACTTTTCATGTGTGCTCTGTGGTTCCTCAGGACATCATCACAAAAATCCCAAAGAGGCCTTTCCTCCCTTGCCACCATTATTTGTGGAGCTGTAGAGCAAATGTTGTGATTGCAAGTTGGTACAAATTAAATTCATTTTCTGGTGGTCTGTTTTTGATTAGAATCAGGTAGGGTTGGTAATCTTCTGACATGTCCAGAAAAGCTGAATTACTGTGTAAATGAATCCATGCTTTTTATTGATTTGAATTAAAAATTCTATCAACTCCTAAGGTGAAAGTAAAAAAACCACAACATTCTGATATCTAAGATTCACTTTCACACATAGTTTAGAAATAGTATTTCTAAACTTCTTGTCCACTGGTTACAGAGGAAAAAGACGAATAGTTACCAGTGTCTTACACTGTACTAATTTTAGAGGGTTGTTTTAAAATAGAGTGAGAGACAAGATTTTATAATTACATATTTTGTATCTGTTACAGTCAACATCACGAAAACATCTCTGAAACACAGAGTGTGAAATTCATCCCTCCTCCTGCTCTGAGCACAATCTGTCCCACTGACTTTGAAGCCCAGCATGGGAATTAATGTCACCTGGTGGCTCTGCTATACATTTTCTTTCATAGTTACCAGAAAATATCAAGGTATATCAGTAATCCTGGTGTAATATTGATTGGCAAAGGCCGGATGAGGGTTGGATTTAAAGACAAGAACTGTGTATCAAAGGGGCTGGTGATGCTTATAGGACATGCTGACAGTGCGAAAGGTGCTTCCATGCAAAGCACAGCCTCCAAGGAAATAACTCTCTAATATAAGAAATCAGACAGAGCCAAAGAATTACTCGGGCACTGCAGGGATTTCCACTGAGGCATGCTTTAAACTAGACCCAGTCTGGGCTTAATTCTGAACTCTCTCTTGGGGATGCTGAGATAGGTGTCAGGTAAGGTTGGGTCTGATTCTCAGGGAGCTACACCAGATCACAGCTATCCGAAGTGTCAAGTCCTAAGTTGCTCAGAGTCAAGCTGAGTTATTCACCAAGACACCAAAATATGAAATTAGATGTCTATCTTTTAAGCCCCTAAGATCAAAAATCAAGCTGCAAGTTTGATCTCCTGTGACCTGAGTTTCCTCTCTGCTGAATAGATCATCTCTGTGGTCATTGTAGTCTCTGGAGGAGAAGCTGTCCTCTGTCTCTAAAACTCACTTGTGGTAGAGCTACACAGCAGCCCAGGACATGGTATGGTTAAGCTTCATCTTGAAGAATAAGAAACTTGATATTCAGGCTGGCAGGGGCATCTTGTTCACTCGGCTTTTCCAAAATCTCAGGCTTCCTAACAGTCCAGGTTGAGAACTGCTAATGTTATAGCATAAGGAGAGCACAAAATTTGGGGGCCAGCAATGTTTTCCTGGTGTTCCCCTGTCCTGGGGGGCTGTTTTGCAGTGTGCAGAGCCCCTGGCTCAGTGCCTTGCTCCACAATCCTGGCACTGAGCCTCCTTGTGCCAGCATTTTAAGTCCACTCCCAGCACCAGTGCCATTTGCCAAATATGCAGGGATGCTCCATTAGCCATTACTGCTGCTCTCACATTTCCCAGCTGCTGGGAAACTCCTGATACAATTTCCACTGCATCTCCTTCATGTTCCCAAGCCCTCGGCAGAGAATTTCCTCTATTTCTGTGTCATAGCTTCTTGGAGGAAGCATTTTCTTCTGACCTGCTTTCTTGCACGTGCACTTCCCATCCTCTGCCACACTCCACCTGCTGGGTTGGTTTTCTTCTTCCCTTTTTATACTGGGAAAGCGACTTACCTCAGTTAACATCCTTGTTGGTAAAAGAAGAGCCACAGCACAGGGAGGTTAGTATGAATCTGAGTTATTGAAGACTGAAATAGCAAGTGTTTCTTTGGGGTGAGAGCAGAACAAGAAGCATGAGGGACATGTGCTAATTGCCATATAAACAACCCAAGCCTAATGATGTTCTTCTGCTGCTAATTTATCATTCTCTGGAGCTCCACAGTCATGATTGTAGTGTGATTTTGGGAGGCTGGGGCTATGCTGGCTTAAAAATGGTCAGTGTTTTAATAAAGCGATCCATGAAGGCAGGGTGTAAGAGCAACAGAGAGGAGACAGGCAGGCATTGTGTTGGGATGGAGGGCTGCAGTTCGGTGGAGGAGGCAGCTCTGGTTCATCCACACACCAAAACCCCCATTGCTCAGGTATCTCCTCTCGCCTAATTAAATCGTCTGTGTGCTTAGGCAGGGAGAGATGCAAAGTGCAGAAACAGTGTACAGTGCTTACATAAACGAAGTGATTTCTGCAGTAATCATTGCAGGAGTTAGCTAATGGCCGGGTACGGGGGCCTCCTGCTGAGTTTCCATTACCTTGTAATTTTCAGCTTGTTCACTGTTGCAAGAAAGCCCCTCTGTCTTGTAATTCCTCCAGCATTCACGTCTCATCTTCTCCAGACTTGAAGTACATAAGATGCTTTCTGCTGAGGGATTTATTGAGATAAGTTATTGAAGTCAAGCAGTGAGGCAAGCATCCAATATTATGCTATTCATCTCTGAATTTATGTTCCCACTCTCTTTTGAAGGTCTAATGTAATCACAAACAATTTGTTTTGTATATGTTTAAAAATTCATAATTTTCTTGTACAATGGAAAAAAAACAGCACTTGTAGCTCATTAGTGGTTGGATTCACAAAACATCTGGCTTTTCCTTTTGATGTAATTTCTGTGTGACTAAAATTCTGCCTTCATTTTGAGCCGCTCAAATGAGGAGGTGCAATCACTCTGCCAGAAACCCATTAAATGCGCCCGTGAGTCAGCCTGTGTAATCTTCCAAGTGTGTTTGAGAGAATTAGAATCCTTTTTCCCTCTGGCATTTTCTGGTCAGCTTTCCCAGGCTGCTGACCTCTCCTAAGGGAGATCTCTTTGGCTTTCACTTGTTGCTGCTCTGTGAAACTGGCTGGAGCTGGGTGCTGAGCTGCCAGGCAGAAAGAAAGGCAGGAGGATGCTGCTAATGTTAAGAGACCTCAGCAGAGATGTTAAGGGTCTGATGGACAATGCGGCAAATCCAGGTGATGCAAGTGGCCAAGCTTGGAACTAACCAAGCCTTCTACCTCCCATCCCTTAACCACAAGCCAGCCACTCGGTTTTGATATTTGTCTGTTGGCTTGGTTGTTCAGAAAGAGTAAAAATGAGGCAGGGCCACAGCAGAAGAGTTAGGGTCTGATTACAAGCAACGCTGCTTGTGTAAAATGTGGACAGGGTCTTCAGAGCTTACTCCAAAGCACACCAGAGCCAAAAAAATGCTCTTCTAAAAGTCAGGCCAGGAGCTTACCATGCTGTGTCAGATGTCAGTACTGTTGCTGCTGCATCCTGCTAGCATAAAAAAAAAAAAAAGAAAGCAGCTGTGAGGTGAGCTGTAAGCTCAGCAGATCCACCCAAAAAAACTTCAGAGGAAGGCTGCCTGCCTTAGTGGCTCAGCAGCAGCTGATAGCCCCAATCCACCTCCTGCCATGTCAGTCAGCTCAGGCAGGTTTGTGCATTTATTGAGCTTAATCCACTTCCAGCCTAGTGGAAATTTCAGAAATTCAATGCAGATCTGCACCTGCTCGGCTTGGTTGTTAAAAGGCTGGAGCTGCAACTGAGCTCTTTGCAGAGGGGTTTCTGTTTCCAAACAGGAGTGCAGAGCATCGTGCAGGCTCTCCTGTCATGGGGAGATGCTCATCCTCCCCCACAGATTCGCTTCCTGTGACCTTATTGCTTTGATTTATGCTGTAATTCATGTTTCTTTGGATGTGTAAATGCTCTGCGGCAGAGGAACAGCCGCATACTGCTGGTGGGAGGACCACCACTGCCTCCAGCTTTTATGCATTTCTCTCATTGCTTCTGGCCTCCTGTATATGTTCTGCTAGCCTGACAGGATGTGCTTCACATTCCTGAATGTAAATCTCATTTCTAAAGCGCAGCCACTGGTTTGGTCTTCAGTTGCTGACTGTCCTTTGTGGAGCTCCTTACAGACAGAAAGAATGACCTTCCCAGGCAAGAAGGTCTCTCTGGGATGACCACACAGCAAGCCTGGTAAAACCACGGAGCCTGGCTGTTCTCAGACTGGCTGTAGGTAGGGATGCAGGTGAGGATGGCTCTCCTGGCTCCCCAACCAGCTCCCAGTATCCAGGAGGTTCTGTTTTGCTGGATGTAGCCTGGAGATGCTCAAGGAATGTTTAGTTGTTGTACCGAAGGACGTGGTTTAATGTGGAATTGGTGGGAGGTGGACGATTGGACTGGATGATCTTGGAAATCTTTTCCAGCGTTGGTGATTCTATGGCTCTATGTAGATGTGATGGAAAGTCTGCCAAATGTAGCTGAGAATTTGGACCGTGGTTTGGGAGCTTGTTTTCTTGTCATCAGATGTGTCTGGAGGAGGCTGCTTATTCCATGTGAAGGATACCTACATGCACATCCCACTCCTGTGCTCTAGTAAATCTTTCTTGATTTTTCTCTCCTTCTGCTACTCTCCACCTGCTCATGCACTCAGGTCCTTTCCAAAAGCTTGAAATAGATGTGTAATATGGTGTTACCCAGTCATGTTGGAGCTCTCAGAGGCATTAGCAAGGCCAGAACAAAATTCTCCCAATAGTGGTTCCTTCAGATAAGCATTAGAAACTACCACGTGCCTTTCTACAGACTGCAATTACAAACAGAAACAATGGCATATGATTAACCCATACTTAATATTTGTATATAAAAAGAATCAGGAAGCTTTGTAATCAGTTAATCAGTGAATGATTTGTCCAACTTTTATAAGAAGCCCAGACTGTTGCTTTTATATTAACCTGATAATTTAAAAACTCCTTCTGCTTTTAAAAAGAATAGCTCTTTATTTTGGTCAAAAAATGTTGTTTTGCATCATTTCTTTTTGTCAAGAGATGCTATTGTTGATTCTTGTTACTTTGGGAACCTCCTGAAGCAGAATCCTCCTGCGTTACTGCTGCAATTTGCACTATAGGGAATTTCTTAAAGCTTTGGGAATACAGAGATTGTTCTCTCAGAAAAAGACTTTGAGAACAGTAGACATCTGAGCACCAAGTTTAATCCTGATATAAGCAGACATCCCCCTTCTACTGAAGGCAGCAGAGCTGCTTCAGTTGTAGTTACATTGAGCTTTCTTCAGTGGTAAATGGAGAACACGAACCAATATCTGGTCTGACTCAGGAAGTTAATCTAGATATATCCAGGTGTGTTAGGCTTACCTAGGGACTCTCTGGATGAAAAGCAGTTTTATTAGACAAAATCCACCACAATTCAAAGTACAGCTTGGAAAACTTCTGCTGCCGTGTCAAAGGCTTCTTGTACTGGGCAGACCTTACTCTGACATCAATTGGGAATTCCTGCTTTGCGGCTTGACAGCAGGGAGATTTTATGCATCCTTCAGTCTTCTGATGTAATCACAGCCAGTGTCCTCTGCCTGTTCATGCTTGTCCTGCTGAAGTCCTAATTAGTCTGTATTGTAAAAACACGCACAGTTTAAAACTGATAGCCACATTGCCCCTAGGTCTGGATCTTGCCATAACTCGGAACTCCACTGCTTCTCTTCCAGAAGCAGTGAAACACTGCTTGAAGTGGTTGTTCCAGGTATGTATACATGGCAAATCACACCCACATGGGCACATATGATCCCACACATCTCCTGGAAAGGGATGTGCAGAGGGATCTCTGTACAGGAGATGGTGAGGACATGCCTCCATGTGTCACTGGAGAGAGCATAAGCCAGTTAACTGCTGAAGAGAAGAACCCTAAAAGGGAGAAAAATCCCCAACCTACTAGCATACTACATTCTCCTTGTGTAGCACACCTCAGAAATCATCATTAAGTATTGAGGTCTTCATTATTTCCTCTAATGTGTAATAGAACCTACAGTAGAATGCAACCAGGATGCCAAGAGCTCTGGGCCACCTGATGTGGCCATCAGTCCCCATCCCTGCTCTGCACGCAGCCAGGCTGTTCTTGGTGCAGTTGGAGGAGCATTCCTGCGTGGCTCTGCTCAGCTGAGAGCTTCACCTTCCCACCTCCTGCTGGCTTTGGCTGAGGGTTACCCAAAGACTTCGCTGATGAAAATTGGTATTTGTAAAGGGAGACAAATTACCTGAGGTTTTACTGAAAGAATGTCAAATGCTCTACGTTGGGGTTTTCATTCCTTTCTTTATTTATCTACTTATTCCTTGCACCTTCCTGTAAGCATGGCTGTTTGCTATCAGGTACGCTGGTTTGAAGCTCTGACTTGGTGAAGTGTGGCAGCTCTTCCCCAATGCTTTCCAGAGCTTCAGATGGAAGAATATGGAGAATTAAAAAGTGATCTCATTATCCTCTTTTGTGCATTAACAAAACCCTGGCACTAACACAGCGAATACAGATGGATGTGAAAATAATTGCTTGGTGCAAGTCGGATTTGGATTTTTTTTTCTCCCCCCTCTCACTTTATTATCTGGATGCTGAGGGGAATATTAGTGAATTACAGCATGGGAAAGTAGGTCAACATCAAACCTGGAATAGAGGGGAACTGGGGCTGAATAGCACAAGAGTGACCTGGTTGTGGCTGGGCCATTGAAAGACGTACTGAATTGCCACCAGAAGGATCCAACATCTCTTACTCTGCTTGCACTTTTGAAGAGCCTGGCAGTGAAACAGTTGTGCAGGCATATGTCCTTAAAAAAAAAAAAAAAAAAAAAAAAAAGGAAGGAACCCAGTATTGATTTAGACAGAAAAGTCAAATGTTTCCACTGCAACTGTGACAATAAATTCAAAAATAATTCAAGAGCTTCTGGCTCTCAACATGACAGGCCGAGGGAATATGCCTCCTGGAGTAGAACCTCCCTCAGGGGTGGCAGGGAGCAGTGGGAGAGGATTAATGACTGCACTGCTGAACCATGCACAATGCACAACATTAGGAGGGCTTTGCTCTAATGAAACCTTCAGCCTTCAGCTGCCTTGCAGACTCTCTGAATAGCAGCTGCCAGGCTGTAGAGAAGCTCAGCACAATGGAAAAAGAGTCAGAGCGAAAAAGCGGAGCTGGAGTTCAAAACTAGTAAAGAGATAAAGGAAAAGTAAGTGAGAGAGGTTTTTTTTCCCCCTCTTTTTTCTTTTTGTCCCCTTTGGAAACAGCTGGTTGCAGCATTCCTTGATGGGATAGCTGTCATCCTGGGAGATGAGGTCTGCATTTGCACAGGGATCTCAGTGATTTCTCCCAGGGACAAACCAGACAGTTTTACAACCTGCTTCTAATGGCTGGAGGGAAGTGCCATAGCTAATCAATCATGCTCTTTGTCTTATCTTTATTTGTGGGCCTGCAGTGATGAAGTGGAGCCTCATCATGTGAGGTGCCATAGCAGCACAGTCTAAATACACTCCTCCTGCTGCTAGATGCTTGCAGTGTCAGAGCAGGCAAAACTTAAGTAAAGCAAAAGAGAGCACAAGGTGAAGAGCTGTTGTACCACTCACCTTCCTTCATGCTAGCAGCAAAAAGAAAGCTGGTCCTAAACCACATCAGACTATGCTTTCTTTAATTTCTACAGTTAGAATGGATTTTAAGAGCATGCCTTCTTATCACAAGTGGTGTAACTGGGTGCTGACTGGGTGTAACAGTACTGGTCTGACCTTGGGAACAAAGGAAATTTTGGACTAAGCTATCATGAAGCTATTCAGTCTGGTCAGGAAACTGGAAGGGAGCTTTCCCGTGGCAAACCTGATGAATGGTCTGGTGCTCTGAACATGTCATAGATTTTGAGATCCAAAGTCTATTTTGTTACAGACACACTGGCATGCAAAACCTCAGGAAGAATAGGATTCTTGAGCAAAAGAAAAGAATAAAAGACAACTGGTAGGAAATATGGCTACTACATCTAGTCATTAGATCTTGTTGAACCTTTTTTAACAATCATCACAACTACCTCCAGCCCTTGCGGTGGGGATATTGTGCCATGATTTTATGACTTAAAAAAGCTTGGCTAAGAAAAAACGCACACACACACTTCTCCAAAGATAGAGGTGGATCCTGGGGAACCTTTGCTTCTTGATTGCATCAAGCCATGAAACCAGACAGATTTCCCTGACCTTAAATGCAATTGCTTTCATTAGACTAGTATTTAGGAGAATAACCTTTACCACAAAAAGGCTGCTGCCTTGCCCCGATAATGCATCAGCCTGCATTATCTCCTGGGGTTTTCTAGGTTCAGTATGTTTTGCTTGGTAACAGTCACAGTTCTGCCTGTGTTCTGAATACCACCTGCGTGCTCTTCCTCCATGGCACTGCCTCCCTGAGCCCCTCCGTGACCACAACTGTAACACTATAATGGGACAGAAAGTACTGCAATAATAGCAAGGTAGCAAAGTCGATGTCTACAAGAAATGAGAGTGAGCCCAAATGCAGCAGCAGATATAGAAATGCAAAGTTGCTCACCTTTGGAAGACCTCAATTAGGTAGAGATCTCCAGCAAGAGATACCATCACCTCCACTGCCAAGCCTTAAATGAGATCTGGGAAGGGGTGGATCCTGGCTTCACCCCTTCCATTCACTTAGTTGCACTGCATGCACCTGAGCTCTCCTGGGCTGGCCCTGCTTCTCACCAGGCTCCATCACTGTTTCAGGCCGTGACTCAGCATTTCCACTACAATGGTGCATCTTTCTTTCTTCTTCACCTTAGCTCATTTTCCTATGGCACAGGAATGCCACCATGCATCTGGAAGTGCTTGTCATTTCCTATGGACTTGGCTGCATGCAGCTTGATATGAAGTCAGCTTAAAAGTAGGTTACCAGAGTGTTGCTGAAATGTTTCTTCAATGCTAGTATAATTATCTTCACGTGGATAATTGATGCTGGAATAAGTGCTAACCTAAAAAAAAAAAAAGATAGAAATTTTATTTCCTGGACAGCATTAGTGATGCTTCAGCTTTTGTCTCACATGAGTGAGCTCAGACCATGACTTGCTCTGTGCTTCAAAGAGGAGAACGACCTTATGAAGCACGGATTGTGCTGATTTACTTTGGTTTGGATGGGATCGGATCGGTTTTCCTCCCAGCTGTGTGTAACAAAGGCAGCTTTATGCAGTTACATTGCACGGCAAGCTGGAATTCGATTTTGTGGACTTGACACGGATTTCATTCAACACAGGGATTTGCATAAAATGGCTAATGGTTCGTGCTGTAGTCATACAAAAGTCAATAACCACGTCAGGGGAAAAAAGGGCGGATCGGTGTAGAGTGAGAATGCCAGCCAGGATTTTGGCAATGGGGAGATGAGGCTGAGAAAATGCCAGCACAGATGAACAAAAGAGCCCTATGCTGCTGGCAGTGAGCACGAGCCCCAACCAGCCCTGCAGAGAGGAGCTACCTGCACAGCCAGCCTGAGCACAGGGCACGGCATGGGGGGAGACAGGGAACCACAGAGGGAACAGAAAAAAAGATGTTTTATCTAAATGCTAAGGCAGAAAGCTTCCGCTTATTTATCTGCTTTTGAATTTTAATGATCAGTTCGAGTGATAATTACAGAATTTCTATATTTATATAAAACCAGCACATAAAATAGCACAATTTGATATTTATGAAGTGCCGGTTTTCCATAAATACAGAGATTTGTTAATGAGCGCTGGGAACTATTCATTAAAATTCAGAAGTAGATAAATAATGAATAGGAATTGCTGTTTATTCATTAAAATTCTCCAAAAAGAAAAAAAAAAAAAGAGAAAAAAAAAGAGAAAAAGAAAAACTCCTCGCTTATTGTTGATGAATCTAGCCTGTTTCATAAGCATTTTGTTTTAATTAATGCCATTTGACACTATTAGTGCCAGAACAGTAAAGAGTCATTTGCACATTGCATGCTGTAAGTTGGGCTGCAGTAAAGCCAGCCAGGGCCCTGATATTAAAGCAGTGTGGGCTCCATATAAGCATCCAGGACTGCTGTAGGTGCAACTAGGGAAGGAAGGGTCAGTCCTGGGCACAGCATTGCTTCTTGTCCTCTTGCCCAGGGCTGCAGATCCATGGATGTGGAGCTGTGCAAAGATGCTGTTCTGGAGTTCAGCACTTCTCTTCTGACTTGACAGCTGAACTAGATGATCTTTGAGGTCTTTTCTAACCTTAATTTGTCAGGTTGTGCAGTTGGAATCTTGTTGGTAAGAAAATGTGAAACATGGCTCCACACCACTCAGACATGTCATTGGACTAAGAATATCTCTGGCTTGGTGTAGTTACCAGGTCAGGAGTAGTTGTGTGTCTGGAAAGATGCATATTTACATGACATAGCTGACCATCAGCTTAACATTCAGACCACTGCAAACTCTGAAGTGGCATCATGTTTTGAGTTGGATACAGGAAACTTTCAGGCAAAGCCCTCTGGGTTACAGCATTACCCTTTCCTTTCTTTTGTTCCCTATCATTGCTTTGTCCCACATACACATTTGCTTTTTGAAGAATCCCCCCATGCCATGGAGGCAGCTCTCAGAATGCCAGCGGGAAGCAGCATCCAGACCTGGCAGCATCCTCTTGGCTCCAGGCTCTCCAAAGCTGCTCACCTTGATCACTGCAGCCAGCACAGGAGCTGGGAGTCACAGCCATGGGAATTCTGCCCATTGGGTTTGGAGAAGCAGGATTGGTCCCACAGGGAGCAGGCTGGCTCAGTGCTGGCTCCGGCTGCGGAGCACAGGAGGAGAAGTGATGCTGTCAGTGGTGCAGCTGTCAAGAACGCGAGGTAAAGGGTTGTCAGGAAAGACATGGAATTGGAAATGAGGATTCAGGGCCCATTTAAAAGAGCTCTTGTCTTTTTTTTTTCTTTCTTTCTTTTTCTTTTTTTTTTTTTTTTAAATGAAGACAGACAAAATGGATCTTAGTATATTTAAAAAGGTCTTAACGGCATTTGGGCTGTAAAAGGTTTCCTTTCCACCTTTCATTCCTTCTGTCTCCCCTTGACCTCTCGCCTTTCCCTGAAAGCTGGATATAAAACAATAAAATGTGGGGCTTTATGTAGAATACCAAATCGGCTCCTGTGGGGAACGGAATTAATTCTACTCAGGAGCAGAAAACGAAACCCAGAAGCATCAAAGCATAGACATAAATTCAATATCCCACTGAGCCCATCACTTAGGATACTTCACCCTTTCCTGCATGTCTATCTTTCAATCAAATGTAGATGTAGGGAAGGGTTTATTTTAGTTTAGCCTGGTGTTACAAAGGCAGAAGGGAAAGAGCAGCAGCAGTTGCTGTCTATTTGCCGTGTGAGGTTTATAATTTCACAAATGCCAAATGCATTAATCCAACCTGTCATGTCGCCGCTCTGTTTGTAGATCAAATGGGATTAAAAGATTTAGTTGAAGCTTTCCTGATACATTTAAATAATATGACTAGAAATATAATATTCAGGAAAATGAATATTTTAGAAGTACAATTTGGAACACCTGATATATTAACACCCACTATATTAAAAAGGAGCTGAAGGGAGGTTGTCCCAGTCCTTCAGAGCATGCTGGTAGCACACTCCATTCTTAGCACCTGGAAGCTGGCCTCAAGCATCACTGGGCTCATCCAACTTCTGGAGAGTCCAACAAGATGCTCCAGCAACAAGGCTCACCATTAAGCAAATGCTTACACACTTTGCTGGATGGAACCTTTAAATATTGCTGTCACACTCAGCCTTTTTTCCCCCTTTATTTTTTCTCCTGGCATATCCATTCTTTGTTTATTCTGTACAAGGGACAACAGGCCTAAACTATTCTTTTTTGACCCTTATTCTGCACTTTGGACATCTGGTTGTGGTGTGAGCAGATGCACCCAAAGCTGTCCAGGTTTTTGTGTTACATGTGAGTGGGGCAGGAGGAAGGTTGCACCATCCTACCAGCATGAAATTGAAATGGAAGCAAATGATTCTGGATTTCGAGCTTGTTTTCAAGGAAATGAGGTTAAGTATCAGGATAGAAAGAAACATCTCTCTCCCAGTGGTAGATGTTCTGGCCTTCAGTAGCAGATTTTGGTTAGGCAGCTGCTTCTCAGACATATTCTGTCTGAATTCCAGCAGCGGATGTGATAAAACAATGCAAGATGTTACGTACCCACATAAGTACACTGAGCAAGTGAACAAAAAAGGGAGATTACACATTAAATCCTATCAAGGGTTGATGCTGGGGTTTGTGTTTTAACTGCTGACTTGTCCAAAAAGTAGCTGTGAACCAAATGGTGATGCAAGGGTGGAGTGGGCAGCAGCGATCCAATGGCAGCAGAAGCATTGAGCAGAGCAATATCCTGAAGGCAGGAGGATATCACACAGGAGGACTGGGAGAGCTTAGGGATGGGGAAAATGTCTGAATAGAATTTCATGACATGAAGGGTTTCATCGTGACGATAGCAAGAGTTTATTCTAACTAATACACACGCTTCTGCTTGGCACAGCTGAGTAAGAGAGACTGGTGAGTGCACTGGGCCAAAAAGTAGTCGATGAAGCTACAAAGTATGAATGGCCCAAGGCTATGGGCAGCTTTCAGCAGGAGGGAAGCCCTGTTCCCACTGCATAGAGCCATGCTGGGAAACATGCTGCCGTTCCCATGCTACAGATGGGTGAACTGCACCAGAGCAGCTGCAGAGATGGGCGCTTAAAGGTGATGGAACAGACAGTGCATGGTCCTTACCAAGGTCTTGGTGCAAGCGTTGCCAATTTTACATAAACACTGATGTCTTTGTAAGAGCCTTCATTTCTTGGCTATTCCCCTGCCAATGAGCCCATCTGAGACAGTCTAACAGGGAATGAAGGGGGCCAACAATGCTTGCTAGCTACTTTTGTTTGTAGAAAACATATGAAGCTTAGACAGAAAATCATTGCCATTTTAACATGTCCTTTTTCCTTTTTCAGAATGCAGTGTAGCAGTTGATAGAAACACTGTATGTATGTTTACCAAATCAGCAGCTAGGTTAACAAGGACCCTGATTCTGGGCCATTCTGAGGCTTGGGCAATGGTTTTATCCTCTGCCCCAAATTGTACCAACCTGTCTTCCAAAGCACAAGCATTCATTATGTCATTTAACATTTAATTGCACTGTCTAATACTTTATAAGCCTCCTGTCTTTTAAGGTATATTGTGCATATGCAAAAGAAATTGCCTTCCAGCTCCTGTTCTTAACAAAATCAAGGAAATAAATTGTGACCAATCTTACAGACACCATCACTTGCATGACACAAAAGAGTCCCATGTTGTCTCTTCTGCTTTTTCCCACCTATCTGAGAGTCTCTTTCCCACTGACACAGTGAGAACTGCATGCTGTGGAAAATCAGTGTCCATGTTATATATTTCTGACAAGCCCTGGTATTATCCAGGGAACAATCCATTATATATTGAAAGGTGAGAGCTTGTGCCTTTAACTCATGTTATCTCACCATGATTTCGAATATAAACACTTTCCAGGAGTGAGTGAATAAAACTGAAGGCTTTAGTATTCTGTCATGTCCAGTTACAGTCAAGTTTCACACTGTAGACCACTTCTGAAAATAAGAAACTGTGTTTTTCTGAACCAGACTTTTTTTTTGACTGAGCTAAGCAGATGTTTTGTTGTTGAAATGTTTTGAAGCAATGGGGCTTTTTTTGCAAAATATTTTCAAGCAGTGAAATCATGGACTCATAGAACGGAATCATAGAATGGCCTGAGTTGGAAGGGACCCCAAGGATCATGAATTCCAACCCCCTGCCACAGGCAGAGCCACCAACTTCTAGATCTGGTACCAGACCAGGCTGCCCAGGGCTCCATTCAACCTGGTCTTGAACACCTCCAGGGATGGGGCATCCACAGCCTCTCTGGGCAACTGTTCCAGTACCTCACCACTCTCTTGTAAGAGTCTGCTAGATCTTAAGCTAGTTCCAATCACAACAGTGTCTGGGTACTTATGGCAGATGAATGCTTTGGGCCAACAAGCATTGGACCTGCCTACCTGTGCTCATAAATCCTGCAGGCTTTCATGCACTGCTCATACACAGAAAGTTTCTGGTGTGATATGCTTGCAAGGAGTAAGACCCAAATCGAGTTAGGCATGACATCAAGACACACTTGCAAAAGCAATTTTAATCAATTACAGCTACAATCATATGCTGTACAAGCCGCAACTGGATTGTCTTATGTACCAGCCGATCATATTGGGCATGTAAGATTAAATTAAAGTTTTCTAATTGCATTTAGGAACATACAAAATACTACAGTCTAAAGTGTAGCAAATTAATTCTTCAGGCGTAACCTAATTGGATGGAAATTGATTTATCGTGTTTGGACCAAATGAGCCAGTAAGGCATGACTAGGAACCGCGCGGTAAGGAGAACACCATGTGTGTGTCAGTACTACTTAGAGGAGAGAGCATGTCCAGGAGAAATGAAGGGTGCTGTGTCAGAACGTCTCTTCTCTCTGCAAAGGGAAGCACTGATACGTTCCCAGCTTCGCTTGTTCTTATGCACAAAGTGACTGAAAAGCTTTTGCTTGCTTCTGAAACTCCAGGGTGTAGATAGGTTGGTAAGGGAAGGAGGAAAAGATTTTCTCAAATTCTGTAAATATTATCATTCTGTAAAAGGAGGATTTCAGCCATTATCCTAATGTGCAGTGTAAGTGGGTATAGAATTTCCCCTGGATTTTTGAATTGCCAAGAAACAGGGCCAGGGCTGAAGGCATCCCCAGTTCAGGAAGGACGTAGAGCTCTTGGAGCGGGTCCAGAGGAGGGCCACTAAGATGATCAGAGGGCTGGAGTATATCTCCTATAAGGAAGGGTTGAGGGAACTGGGCTTGTTTAGCTTGGAGAAGAGAAGGCTCTGGGGAGACCTCGTTGCGGCCTTGAAAGGAGTTCATAAACAGGAGGGGGAATGGCTGTTTACGAGGCTGGATAGTGATAGGATAAGGGGGAATGGTTTCAAACTGAGATAGGGGAGGTTTAGTTTGGATATTAAGATGAAGTTCTTCACCCAGAGGGTGGTGAGGCACTGGAACAGGCTGCCCAAGAAGTTGTGGATGCTTCATCCCTGGAGGCATTCAAGGCCAGGCTGGATGTGGCTCTGAGCTGCCTGGTCTGCTGGTTGGTGACCCTGCACAAAGCAGGGGGTTGGAACTAGATGGTCTCTGTGGTCCTTTTCAACCCAGGCCATTCCATGGTTCTACGATTCTATGATCTCATTTTCTCCAGAAGATAACCTATTTTAGGGTAAACTCTGTGACACTTTCCTATAGCAATAGCATAAGCAGCTCTTTCCTCCCCAGTCTGCACAAAGAGGAGTATGTTCTCTTTGTTGGCTTGGCCTCATTCTGGCTGCCAGCCTGGGGATGGTTGGTGATGCACAGGTACAGCCATAGAAGGCTGTTCAAGAGATTACTAGTATTATTAATAATACAAGTAAAATTAAATTTGCTTATCACAATGAGGGGAAGAAGAATAAAGTTTATTAAATCTCCCCACCAAAAATGCTGACTTACTGAAAATAACAGGTCTTCATTAAGAAGAAGCTAATTTGCCATAAAGAATTGCTTTACTTATGTAAAGGGACCAATTGCTGTAATTGTGAGCAGCGCTCAAAATGTCTCCCGGAGAAGAGAAGAGCTGCGCCTTCCTGAATTTTAACTGCACAGGTTCTTGGAGTCGTGCTTTCCCCAAAGTGAAATGCAAGCTTTAATCATCTGGAAAATTAGAGGATGGCATTTGGGGTATACAGAAAAAACAGAGGAGAGAGAACTACTAGCTTCCCAGCGAGAGTCCAACTCGCATAGTAACTAAAAGGGATGTTTCTCTAGTGGTTTACAGGGTGAACCTACTTAACAACTCACAACTGTTCAGTATCTCTGGAGGTTAATTTTGAGAGCAAACAACTTGTAGTCAAGAAAATCCTAAGCCTATAAAGGGAGCATCCACCTTTTAGCAGAGCCTCGTGCAAAAGCCTGGGAGAGATTGAATGGTGCAATGACTCCCTGCTTGCTCCTGTTCCTCCAAAGGGGACACAGCACAGCCGAGGTGAGAAATCTCACTTTCTGGGTCGGTTGTTCTCAGCACAGATATTGAACAGCTGTGGAAAGTTCACCTCCTCCCCAGGTTTGCTGTGATTGCGTGGCTCATGCTAGGTGAGCAACCTGACAAGCATTGTTGTGCAGTAGAGCAGAGAAGGGGAGAATGGATTGGCTTTGCTTTCATTTCTTGCCAGCTTTTCCCCTGTCTGTGGGTTTCCAGAGGAATTTTAGGCAAAACAAGTATTTTCTGGATTCATGGGGCACCAGGATGTTGTGGTTTAACCTGTCTGGTGGCTCAGCGGCACAGAGTCATTTGCTCACCACCCCCATCCCATTGGGAAGGGGGTGGTGAGCGCGCCCCCCGCCCCCGAAAGTAGAACTTGTGGGTCGAGATAAAATTATTTACTAAGATGGAGAAAAGGAAAAGATTTATGACTACATATGGATATATATATATATGAATGTATATAATAAATGATGCACAAGCAATTGCTCATCACCCCGCAACCAATGTCCAGTTGACCCCAAGCAGCAGAAGAGATCAAGATGCACTCCCACTCCCTTCAAAACTTCTTCCACATCATGCTGTATGTTATGGAACATCCTTTTGGCCAGTTTAAGCCAGCTGTTCCAACTCAGTCCCCTTCCAGCACCTTGGGCCCTTCTCTGAGAATGGCCTTGGCTCTGTGCAACACTGCTTAGCGACAACTATCAGCATTAGTGTGTTATCAACGTTGTTTTTTTCCTAGAGCCAAAACATAGCATTGTACCAGACACCCTGAAGGAAGCAATTCCATCCTAGCTGAATCTAAGACAAAGGATATAGCAGGATGCAGTGGATCTGGTATGTCTGATGTGAAAAACCACTACAGAGTAATAGCACCAGCATACTGATGCACTTCAGGTTGATGTTGCAAACCTGCTTGGTGTAGCCCAGCAAAAGAAGTCAGCCAAGGATCTCAGTGCTGCAGAGGTATTAACAGAGTTACAGAAGCTGTATGTGCAGTGTCACACCTGATTTTAGGTAACTTGCCTTCAGTATTCGGTGTGCCATTTTCCTTTGCAGTGGTTGGCTGCAGCACAGATTTGAACAAGTGAACATTTATAAGAAAGAGAATCACAGAAAGGCTTGAGCTGGAAGGGACCTCAAAGACCATTCAGTTCCAACCCCCCTGCCATGGGAAGGGCTGCCAACTACATCAGGCACCTGATCAGGTTGTCCAGGGCCCCATCCAACCTGGCCTTGCACACCTCAATGTAGGGCATCCATCTTTAAGACTTCAAAATACATTTAAATGTGTTTAAAAATTTCAGATGGTACTTTCAAGAACGCAACACTGGTTGGTGTCAGTGATTTATGGGGAGCTTGGAGGCAGCGTTCCTGCCTGGCTGTGTGTGCTGTGGCTGCCTGAAGCCACTGGACAGCTCTGGTTTCTATCATCTGTGAATGGGTCCCAGAGCCCTGCAGGGTTCCTCTGAGTGACATGAAGCACATTCCCTCCTGCAGTGGATGCAGGCCAGAATGGAAATTGAAAAATGGGAAGAAAGGGCTGGAGACAGACACACTCCTGTGCGATCCAGTGCCGTAAAAGTAAATCCCTGTGGAGGCTTCTGGGATTATTTAAAAGAGGTGGTAAATGGCTCAGAATAAAAATATAACATAGTCCAGAATCACCAGCTGTGTTTTCCTTCAAATGGTTTAACAGTGATTGTGTGCTATGTCTAACAATGAAAACAGAGCAAAACTCTTCTGCTGGAGTTTGCAGGCTGCCAGATTGCTGGGCAGTGAGATGCTTGAGAAGGAGAAACTGCTTCACAATGGGGCATAGTTCCTGCTGGATCCCTTCTAGGCAGCTCCACGGGGCTCAGTAAGCCCCAGTCCCAGGGATTAACATCCTTTGAGAGGAGATTCACATTCGTGAGATTTTTATTTAGTGGTAGCTATTATGGAGGTGATAAATATATGTTATATGGAGTGGTTGTATGCATATCATTTGTTGTCATCGTTAGATGTTCATAACCAGCCTGTGCATCTACTGACCTCGTAATAATCTGTACAATTTGATCAACTGCTTATCCAAACATGCTTTTGCCAGCCCTTTAGAAGCAGCTTATGAGTACACCCCTAACACAAAACATTCTCACTCAGCTGTTTTCTCGACCTTGGGGCACAGCACAAGGAATCGAGTGCATTAATGCCTCAGAAGTCCTGCTCATGATAAGCACAAGACTGAATCTGTGTGTGGATCAGTGCTTGGTGCCGTGAGGTTTCCCCAGGACCAGTTGCTGGCTGTGTGTGCAATTGCTGCTGGCCCACACGCGTCGCTGCTCAGCAGCATGGAGCTGCTCTGGTGCAGAAAATAGGGCAGGATGCTGCTGGCAGTGCACTGCTTCCCCCAGAACCGCCCCCCCTCTCCCCTCGGTGCCTGCACTGCACTGCAGGGGGATGCCTGCTGTCTGCACTGTGGGCTTGGTGCACACAGACTCCTTCTGAAGCACTGGGGATGGGGATCAGGGCATCTGAGAGCAACAACTAAAAGAATGCATAACATGCACTGACCCTTCTGCCTATTCTCCTTGTGCTCAGATGCAGCACCGCACATACTCTGCTGGCTCAGCCTCTCTCCTGCTCCCCTGACCCTATTTCTGGCTGTCCCTGGTTCACTCTGATCATTGGTCCCTTTCCTTGGCTTTGCCACCAGACCCGCAAGCAGTTTTTAGCCTAAATTGCCTCTATTTTGTATGCTTCCTCAAGGAGACTGTCCGTGTCCAAACCCATGCCATGGGGATGGTGGGGACAGCAGAGGCAGAGTTTCAGGTGACTGAAGCTATCCAGCTCAATGAGAGCATGGCCAGCACCACCGCCCTATGCACTTTTGTGAGGACAATGCCTTTGGCTGTTCTTTGTATTTAACACTGACCTGTTTTGCTATCCAGCTGAACAGAGCAAGCTTGGAGCATGTGTTCAATGCTACACATGCGGAAGTGAACCTTCCACCCATGTCCAGCTCTACTCCATGAGACATGGGAATTCCCAGCATTGACTTCAGCCAAAAATCTGCTCCAGCAACTCCATTGAAGGCTTTGGAAGGTGTGGCTTCTGCTCACAGTTTATTTTTTCATTTGCTGAGCCAACCCCATGTTCTGCAGGATGGTGCTCACCGAGCAGCCAGAGCTGGAGCTCAGAGCCCCTTCCTCGGAGATACCTTGAGCCATGGACAGCAGTGGTTGGAATCTGACAAAGTGTGCAGTGTGTGTATGGTGACTGTATTTAAAAAAAATACAATGTGGAAAAAAAGAGAAAAGTATTTTAAATTAAAGGGCACTATTTGAAACAAAACCAAAACCTTAATTCTATGAAGACTATCCACTAATTTCAACCAGCTTCCCAAGCAGCAGGAGGATTTCACTCGCAACAGATTATTTTCATCACAGAAATTTTATCATTCCAGGTTTTCATCAGTTCCACTGATACAGGTGGTTCAGTTAAAACCAGGCCGTAACAAAGCTGCTTCCAAAACAGTTCTTCTAATTTTCATGGTGATTACTGCCAGCAATTACATTTATTAGTCGCTTCAACTCTTTTTGGAAATCTGTTGATGTTTTTTAGGAAAATGCTGTGAACACAATGAGTCTCCGTGTTGACAGATGCAGCTCATGCCTATTGAGGGTAATCCTGGCTCACTTTTCTTTCTCCTTTTACACGTGTCTGAAACCAGCCCCTACTCCGACACCAATTCCCTCTTTTTACTCTCAGGGCTTAGTTAAATAAACCAGGTTGGTCTTGACTCCTTGACATCTGTTTCCCCTCTTGCAGGCATATCTACATAGTGGCAAACCATCTGCGAACAGCCAGGATTTATTGTTTCACTGATTCCTGGAACTGAAAATATTAACGATGTAAAATATTGATTTGAGAAAACAAACCTTCAAGTTGTTTGGTGAGCCCCTCATTCGGGCACGATGCTGAGATGTCCATCCGTTTTCCACATTTGTATTTATTGGTAAGTGAAATATCAGGCACGTCAAGCTGTTCCATTTCTAAAGTGAAACACTTCTTTCCCTCAGATGCACATGAATAATTCTCATTAACCTTCAAGGGATTAATGCAGTTTCTTGCAAATGGCTGCAATATACAGTATTTAATATTTATGCTTTCCATATGGCTAGTGCTGTCATACATTCTTGTCAAACATGCAGCACAGTTAATGATATTTTAACTAAATGCGTTCTGGACAACCTGGATGGTTGAGGGACACTTGTGTCCTTCTCCATTTTTATCGATGCTATTTGAGCCTCGTAACAGAATTCCTACAGAGATGAAATCAGCTGCCCTACTGAAACACGATGTTCAGCTGGCCCTAAAGCACAGCTGAATGTAATGCTGTCAGAGGACATGCTGAGACCTAGCAAGGTGCTGTCTGTGCAGACATCCAAGTGCCTCAAAGACATTGGATAGAACATGAGCCAGGAGCAGCGTTCAGGTTGGAAAACAGAATAAGAGAGAGGGAAAAACAGCAATCTAATCCATCCTCTGTTTTGACCTTGCTGTCCACAGGCTGCCTGTGCAATATGCTCTCTGTGTCTCTTTGAATCACCAGAGCTGCTGAAGTTCAGCATCCATCACTGGGACTAAGTGGGAAGATGGCTTCGTGCTCGTTCCAAGGGGTAAGGCTGTATTAGTCTGTGTTCAGCACAGTAGATCAGGCTGAGGGATGCCAAATGCAGATATATCCCACATAATGCAGTTTTAGGCTTTAAAACAACAACAACAAACCACAACAACCTCAATATAGATTTTGCATGAACAAATTTCTTGGAACTATTCAAAATGAACTGGGAACTTATTTGTAGTCTTCCCATTCCCTTGTTCAGAGACATCTCACTTTGCTTTCCTTCCCTTCTGTTGTCATCTCAGAAATAAAGATACTCACAATTTCTATTCAGTGTCAAGGCAAAAGTCAAGATTTTCTCTTTTGATTTTGACTAGGTCTGCTCAGGATCTTTGCCCATCTGAAGAAAGCAGATGCAGCTGGGAAACATTCTTTGGCTACTCTATTAACATGTCCATATGCTGCTGCAGAAGGAGAGATGATTGCAGACTGCAGGCAGGAAACCTACTCCTGGGATACAGCCCAAACACTTCTGCCCAATTCCACAGAACAGTTCAGCCCAATACTTCAGTCTGGTAAAGCAATCAGAAGTGAACCCAAACAGTTTGCTATTGCTTCCTACGTGTTGGACTAAAAACTCACTTGCAATAAGAAACCTCAGCATTTCTTTCAAAATTAAAACCTTGTTCTCATGTTAGAGGGAGAGGACCTGTAAAATTTTGATGGGAGGGTCATGATTTGCACAACTGCCTTCCAGCACAGACTGAGAAGGCTCCCTGATGCTACAGACAGAAGCACAAACTGGCATAGCAGAATCATCATCCAAGTGCGGGCATTTCCTCTTCCTAATAAAACCAAATCATTTGTCTTCCAAGTCCACTGCAGAAGGACAATACAAATAGATGGGAAGAGGCAAAAGGGCAAAGAGATTTCTTGAGCTGAGATGTACAAAAAAGGCTGAAGACCAAGTGGGAGTGGGGGCTGTGGGGTTGTACTGTGGACACAATTGGATGTTGATGATTTCTGGCCCACTTAAAGCATTTGGAGTACTATTTTTTCTTAGCTATAATTATAAATGCACTTGTATTTTAGGTCATCCAGTGCCAAGCAGGGTCATCACAGCTCATTAAAGCAGAATTAGCTTCCCCATATTTGCCTTTCTTGCACCAAACAAAAAATCCCACCTGTAATGGTACAGTATGTGGCCTATGAGTGTGCCCATAATTAAAAGGTTGAGCTACTCTTGTAAACAAATTACCATGAACAAAGGGGTTTACAAATGCCAGCTAATTAGTTTGGATTCCCTAAAGCTTTTAGCTGTTTTTTAATTCAATAACACAGTGTAAATTCTCTAGCCTGAAAAGTCTAATAGGAATTGGCAGAAAACTAAATAATTGATATTGTCAGCGATTGCAGCAGCAAGCCCTCGAATGTTATTGTCTGCCAGTAAGCAGGACTGCCGTGATTTCCTGAGAGGATAAAGGACTGATTTTAATGAATTAACAATATAAATGGTAGACAGCTGGCTTTCAGCAGCAGCTCAGGAGGCAGCATTTCAAGTTGAGGCCACAGACCACTGAAAAAGGTGGAGACTTGATGAAAGCTGTGCTGCTCACCACTCCCCGAAATCCCGTTGGCTTTATTCTCTGTAGATGCCCCCATTGAAACCATCAGGTTCGTTTCCAAGGTTGGAAGGAGCAGGAACCATCTCTGCACTTGGGCAAATATCAAAAGATGGAGAAGGGGAAGGTTGCTTCAGCCCTGTGTGAGCTCCAGATGTAGGGATGTGTCAGAGGAACAGGTATAATCAGGAGCAATGTGCTGAGCCTGCTCTCTAGCAGGTCCCTCCAGGCTGGTGCTTTGTTAAGGTCATATGAGTGATATCAGTTCCTGTGAGCAACCACCAGCCTCTGTCTTCTCTGTGATCAGCCCCAGAATCTCTTTCATCGAGCACAATTGTGTTTAGTGTTCTCAGAGCAGTAAAACTGTGAGGATCCGTTCTCATCCCACTCCTCTGACCTGTCCTCAAAGAAGAGCCTGCAGCAGATCAGCTCAGCCTCCACCAAAAGATTTTGTTTTAAAACTTATCATTTAGCAGCAGCTGGATCTTGACCTTGCTTCTTGCTTTGATGCAAAGGAAACTATTGGCTCTCAAGGACGTGAGCTGTTATCATCTCTTCCAAAGAAGGTCAGAGAGATGAAAAATAAGCAAGCAGGCCACAGCTCAGCAGAGTTAATTGTGAGCAAATTGAGAGCTGAAATGGGCTTGGATATTTTGGGCCAAATCCCAAGCTGGTGCAATCTAGTTATGCTTTGTTGAAGGCAATGATCTGATCCTGTGCATAGTGCTTGAGGATCCCACCTGGAGCAACTTTGTTGGAGAGCTGGAAGTCCTTGTCATTGCCAGCAACAATGCCAGGAAGAAAAGAGAACTCTTGTTTTTTTTCTTCCTGTTTATTTGTTGAAAAGGCATCGGTTTCCTCTGAAGAATACTGAAACGACTTCATACAATGAGCTGGAAGCTTGGAATATATCTCTTAATAGCCAGTGTGAAGCACAACAAAAAAAGCATCTGACTCTTTACAGAGCATAAAGCACAGCAATGCTGCTCAGAGAGCACTTTAACAAAAGTAAAGAGTTTCACAACCTTCTAAGCACACAAGCCTTTATGCTTTGATATCTATTTCCCTCTAAACCCATAAATGGACCAACAGCACTCCTGCTCAGCCCTTGCTGTGACCCATCCACCATCCCTGGGAGAGGAGGGCAGTTACTCCTTGTCTCTTCTCTGTCCTGCTCTCCTGGTTTCACATCAGCCTGCTCTTCTCCTGGAGGGCTGGGATGAGTAGGAAGAGAATTAGAAGCTCCATGTAGGTGGTTTAGATTGCAGGTCTTGATTCAGGTGGTGATGCATCCCCCTTACCATAAAACAGGAGTGACCAACTTGTTAGTAGCAAGGCAGAATAGTGGAAAAAAAATCTCTGTGAGAGGACAATGAATAGATTCCTTAATCTGAGGTCATGAGTGTTCTTGTAGCTCACAGTAAATGGGGAGGGAGGGGAGAGAGAAACTCGCTGTGGGGAGGATGGGATTTGACTGGCTCAGGTGAGCGTGGCTCCTCAAAGAGATGGGTCAGGAACATTTTGAGCTGCACATGGTTAAAAAGCTGGGATGCACCTCGGACATAGGTAGTGCTGACACCTGAGTCTCACACAGCCGTCGCACTCCCTGTGGGCTCCTTATCACTGCAGCCCACAGCTTTCATGCAGAGCAGAGACAGTATGGCACCTGGACTAGATTTACAAGGGAAACAGGGCAAAACGTCATTCTGAATGGAGGGTCAACATCTGATTTCCAAGGTTCTCTTAATCAGGCTTCTCAATTAAGAAGCTCAACTTACAGTCAAATAAGGCTTGCACAGAACACTGAGTTTCTGTTAATTCATGCAGAAGTACAGCACTGAGGCCAGCTGAATGCCCTCTGCTTCCATTGCAACAATTCTCCATACTTTACAGAATTGCAGCCTAGTGGAGCAAAGGTTGGAAGGAACTTTATTCATACACAAAACAAATATGCCTTTTTTCCTTACCAACTTGGTGAGCTGAAGATTTATTCACTCCATCTAAACTTATGGATTTTGGTTCCCCACCAGTGCTCCTGAACTAACCTAAAGGCTGCACAGCATAAATACTTTCTCCACCAAAGGAAAGGGGATGTTTGTTTCAAGGTTTTAGTGACCTGAGCTGTTTGTGTTCCTGTTGTAAGATCCCATCCAAATGTTATCATCTGAGAGTAGAGAAATGCAGATCTGATTCAGTTTCTCAGAGGATGTGAGCTGGAATAATTCCACTTTGATGGAGATGTGCGAGTTCTGGAGCTGCAGTCTGACTAGGGATGTGTCCTGCAGCTTTCTCTCTCCTTATATCCTATCAATCTTGTCTGAAACAGGCATTGCCAGTTCAGAAGGCATTGGAAGTGCATCACGGTTTCTCACAGAAATAATGTCTGGGTATGGCAGAGTGACAATGGATGGCATAAGCAGGAGTGTTTTTTAACACTCTTGGGAAACTAAATCTTGTCTGATGGAGTCTGGCACTTCTGCTGTGGACAAATGCTCTCATTTTTATCCTTCCTTATTTATCCTGCAGTACAGTTCTGAGTTTTCCCCAGCCAGAACCCAGCTTTTGTGCATGTAGCTGTATTAAGAGGGAGTGAACTGATTCATCCAGGGTTGAAGAACTCAACCTCTGGGACTCAACTGCCCTCCATTCCCCACATGCAAGCTTTCCTTACACTCTACTGATCTGCCTGGGTGGGTTAACAGATGCTCCAGGCTAGAGCTCCACATGATAGGCAGGCTGCAGATTCCCCTAAGACCTAGTTACATTGCTAGGTGACCATAAGTAATACTCTTGTTCTTGCAGTAGGTCTCACAGGAGAAAACATGGCACAGGAAGTCTGGACATCAGAGAAAAGAGCAGCACTGCACTGTCAGCCTGTTCCCTTCGTTTTAGACCACAGTTAGAGATATCTTAATGGGTTTGCTTGAGTGTATTAGCAAGGCAGGATATTCTTTCTGCATTTTTTTTTTTTTTTTTTTTTTTTTGCTTGCTTTTATGGAGACTGTAAAAGAGAGCACACAAATGGTGAGTCTACAGACAAGCATATAAAATGTTTAGGCTAAGCAGTAGCTGGATGCACTGTAACAACAGATGCCCCCAAGAATAACATTCACTTGTATGGTAGTGACACGTGGAGGAAAACACTGCCATTTATTTGGTGTGTGCATATCCATCCAGCCCTGCCCAGGCCCTGCTCACTGAGCTGACAGATAAAGCAGAATGCTCCTCATTTTGCACAACAGGAACTGGAGTTTGCATATACCTTATTTCCTTCCCAAGGTTATACTGAAAGATCTGGTCTCGAGACCAGAACCGAATGCAGACCTTGTATTCTCAAAGCTGTGCTTTAAAGAGAATGGACATATGGTTAAGATGGTAGCCATCATAATAATAATTGGGCAGGGTGCAGCCTCCCCTGTCTGTGGAGGTGCTGAGCAGAATCTGAGAGGCACCCAGGAAAGCAGAGGGGACCCAGGAGAGCCTTGATGAGAGCTGGACGGAGCCCAGCAATCAGCTCAGTAGCTCTTGCACAGCCATCCTGGGGGCTTTTCCTGAGGAAATACAGCAGGAAACTACTTGGCTCTAAGCAATCCTTCCAACAGCGCTCCTTCTGCTCCCGAGATTATATTACTTTTATGGGTGCACTGGTGTGCTTTCAACTAGGAAGCACAACATGCTGCTCGCAACTAAAAAGCCTCTTCAGACACCCTATTAACATTTCTATGTATTGGGTTGCAAGCAAAATACTGCTGCCGCAGTGAGCCTGCAGCTGAAAGCAGCCCACCCAGGCACAGGAAGGTGATGCAGAAATGGCTTCGTTTTGGGGAGATGCCACCTCTAGGCAGCTTTTAAAATAGCAGCATGCTGCACAACCTGGAGGTAGCGATGCTGACATCACCATGCTGGGATCCCCTCCTGGCTGGCCCGGCTGTGCATCTTGCTCTTAGCCCCCAGTGGCATGGGAGAGACCCTCCGCCCTCTTCCATCACTCGCTGACTGATGCGTGATGTGGTCTGGATTGTTGTTTTTAGTTAAGGCATTAAGGGTCTCTGTTGTTCCTTCCATTCGAGATGAGGCTTTCCTTCTCGTCCCAGAGCCAAATGAAGGTCTGCAAATGAGGACACATTTTCAGTAGCAGTTACGTGGAAAAAAAAAAGTGTTTCGTCTATAGATGGACTCAAATGAAGCTTGAATTTTGTGCTTACATAAGGAATGTAAAGGAAATTAACTAATAGAAGAGATACAGGCTGTTTCTATAAATAATTGTTGAGGTCTTGGTTTCTTCTCCCTGAAGGAGGTAAAGAGGATGAGAGGTGGATGCTATCGCAGGTTGGGGTGGTTCATCCTTGTCGCTCTGAAGGTGACTGTGTCAGCAGAGATGATGGTTATCATGAATATGCATAACAAGAGATGATATCTGTTCCAAGTAGCTAATAGTCAAAGTCAAAATGTCAGCCAGATAAAATAAATAAATTAAATTTAAAATAAACACAAAGGACCAAAGAAAAACAAAAAACAAAGCAAAACAAAAAAAACCCCAAACCACCCATCTTGCTCCCAGTCTCGCCAAAGGGAGCACAGAAAGCAGCAGAAACTGATATTTCCTAGAGGATAATGCACTCAGGTCTCTAGTTAGCAGAGTACAGCCTGGTCTTGGGATGGGATGGGATGGGATGGGATGGGGTGAGATGGAATGAGATGGAATGGGATGGGATGGAGGATGGAATGAGATGGAATGGGATGGGTTGGGATGGAGTGAGATGGAATGGGATGGGATGGAATAGGACAGGATAAGGTGGGATGGGATAAGATGGGAGCTCCCCACAAAGCCAAATCCAGTCACATTGTGCTACAGTGAAGGATTCCCTAAGGAGCATTACTTTGTGCAGCATTTCTGGCACTTTGACCTGGGAAGGAGAAGAATGCCGGATCCAGCAACCCATTGGGAAGGCTGGCATCATCTCTATGCTCAGAGAATGGAGTAAAGAGTCTCTGGGGTGTGGGCTGCAGCTGCAGAGGAGCCAGCTCCATTCTCTGCCATGAAAACCCATTTCCTTTCCCATTACCCTGAAAACTTGGGTTAAAGAGGCAATTTCTCTGTGGGGAAAAGCCTCTAATGTTAAGAAGTTGAAGGAGTGGAAAATTTCTCTGGAAATCTAATGTGGGGCAAATTCCCATAATGATATGCAGTTATTTTTGCAAGGAAATAGGCTGATTTGGTTTTCTTCCTGCTGTTTTTCCAAGGGACTGTGCCTCTGTTCTGAAGAACTGTTGTATCTCCCAGTGAGCTTTATCAGAAAGGACTTGAGAAGCACTCTTAATGAGAATTAATAAGTTTCTGCTGATTAGTAAGAGATGCTCAGTGCTTGTTGAGCACAGTGGAATTTAGTAACAAGTTAATCCATCAAATGTGAGGTGAGCACCACTAGCTGACTCTTTCAGATGGAGACACAAAAAGATTAAGACTAATTTACTGAAGGTTATGGAATGAGTCGTGATCAGAGAGAGGCTTTTCGTGTGGATGGTCCTGAAAATACTTCCACTTGCAGAAAGCTGGGAACAATTCAGTGCTAATTAGGACAGGTCTGCAACGATGCAGAGCCAGGTGAGTCATCTTCACAGTTCTGACTTGAGAGCTGATGCAGAAGATGTCGCTTTCCTCCTGCAGGATGTGCTTGCAGGTCCCCTGGCAAGGCCAGCTGAGCCCCAGGGTACCACAGCATCAGGGAAAGGTCCTTGGGAGCTGCTCTGTCCTTGGGGTTACTGCTGTGCCCCTGCTCACTGAGACGTGCATTTGTCACATCTTGGGGCTCTCAGCAAGGTGTTGTATGCTGGGGAGTCCAGATGAGATCTGTCAGGCATGTGTGTTTTTCTGTAGGTATTTCAGAGCTTCTCTGCAGCTGGTTTCCAAGGGCATTAGGTGCTCAAGTGCCTTTTGAGAATATGAGGCTATGTCTCTCTTTTTCTCATATGTGAAATGGAAGCGAGAGCACTTCATTACACTCCTGTGTGCAGACTGCATTAAAGACATCAAATGCTACAGGAAAAAAGGGCAATAAATAACAACTTTGGCTTTTTGTTATGACACCAGCGGGGACCAGCAGCAGCAACTGGCTCTGTGTTTCAGACCTCCCCTGGGGTCAGGATTTCTGGCTCTCTTCCACTTCTTAACAATAATTATTTGGTCAGTTTTTACCTGTTTGGCCTTTTTGTGTGTTTGGTGGGGAGCACAGAGGACCCCTACGTCTCTTTTTGATGTGAGCACGTGGGTGAGCAGTGTTTGATCAATGCAGCATCCCTGTGCACACGCTTCTGCCCTTTTTTAAAGCAGCTCCAAAAACTCGTGTCACTCCACGCTGTTATTGTGGTCACGTATTGTCTACGAGAGGAGCAGGAGCAAAGCTTTCCAGTCCTTGTATTTACTGCTCTTTCTTCATGAAGAATAGCGGGCGTCCTTTGGCTGTGCATGATTTCAGGCCGCGTCAGGCTGGATATACAGCCAAGAATCACAAAGACGTGCGTGCAGAACAATTTTAATGTAACGACACGATAAAATAAGATGGCTATTTAGAGAGCAAACCACGTCAACCAATACAGGTGGGGTCAGAACAGCCTCCCTGTTGTTGGAGACTTTCCTTGCAGGGGAGATATAAATGCTCCTGATCGTGTTACAGCAATACCCGGAACAATTGCCCATTGTGCAAGGAGTGTGCAAAGAGGCCGGGGGAATTCCTGCCTGTAACCACAGCAAATAACTCCACTGGCTCAGCTAATGGAGAACCCTGGCAGTAGGGCTGCAGCTGAGGAGGGACCGATGGCTGTATGGTTCTGATTGCACTGGGGCTGCCTGAGGTTCCAGTGTTATAGCATGGGAGAACGGAGGGGCATCTTATAAGAAAAGAGCACAAAACTGTCTCTGTCCCCTGGCAAATCTGCACTGGACTCCTGCCTTCTATCATAGGGATGAAAACGTCCAAAAATAGAAGTTAGCAAAATAGAAATGAGGAATAAAGACCCGTTTTTGTCAAAGCAGAGCTGGCATTAATTTGCATTTGCAATTTAGTCTCACAAATGGCTCTTGGGGGTAATGAGTTACCTGAATCAAAACCTCACTGAGGATAGAAATTGTTTTTTAATTGTAACACAGAGGATGCTGAATGGCTTGAAGGAGGTGCCTCTTCACTTTGCATCTGTTGGAAGCAAAGCAGAATTCCTGGTGGCACCTCCATAAGTACTGTGGTTTGCAGCAGTGATGTGAAGCTGTTAGGGGGTTTCTTCCAACCAAGAGCAGCAGCCATTGATCTCAGTTTGGTGCTGCCTCACCTGCTCTCTTTGCTCTCTTTGCTTTGTCCCTGCTTGCTCTCCTCCTGAGGGAATTCTTCATGGCACTCAAAATAGCTGATTGGAATTTAACAACTATGTCAAGGAGGTAGAAGAAAAACAAAGGTAATCTCTGAGAGCCAGAGAATGAGCCAGGTTTAGCACCAAGTGGTAAAGATTTTGACCCTTTGAAGATATTCAGAAGTTGGAATGTGGAAGATTTTCAGAGTAAGGGAACTGATGTTTCATCATCAGTGAATCAGTGACATTCAAATCCTTACCAGAGGTGTTTGGCATCTCAGCATGGCCATGCAGTCCTGTTCAGAAAGGCTTTAAAACCAGCACTGAGTCAGAGAAGGGATATCTTGTGCTGGGGGTCCTCCTTTCCATCCAAACTGGTAATTAATTCCTGCTGTCTTTTCCTCCCCTAACACAGGCAGATTTAGGGGACTCCCATGCTCTGGGACTAATGGTGGAAAGGGGTTAACAACGAGTGCAGCATCAGAGGATTTTATGTTCTTTCAGAGCCACATACTGCAAATGAAACATTTCATCAAGTTATTTTAATCCATTAGCACTGGATTTCAGGAAAACACCAGTAATGTATGTAACGTGCACCCAGGAGAAACAACAAATGGTTGATTAGAGAATTTAGATTTTAATTAAGTAGATAACGTATGCTTGCATTTAGTCTTATAAATGAAAATGTATTCACTGTAGAGTAGCTGGGTTCTATGAGGTCTCCCTGAACATAAAGAGAAGTGTTGATTATTACTGATTACTGAACTATTAGAGGGTTGTGCCTTCAGCTGCTTGATTGTAGCTCTGTTTGCTATGTTGCTCAAAGGGCTCTTGTCTGCTACCCAGATATATGTGAAACAGGCAGCGTTTGGACTCAATTTGAAAATTAATTCTAGGTTACAAACCTCAGCCAATGATACAAATAATAGTGCTGGTTACTTCTCTCTGGTCGTAACAGCAGGTTTTCATGGCTCGTGGAAGCTTGTAGCAGGGATGCTGTGCATCTCTCCCATTCCCATGAGGCTAAGGTTAGTATGCTGCTAAAAGGAGGGGTCACTGCAAGAAAGGAGCTCTTGGAAATGAAAAGCAGGCTCGGAGCTCTCCCAGGGTATTCGTGTGCTCTGTGATGTCTCCTTTGCATGCAACATCAAAAGATTACAAGCTACACAATACATTTATGAAACGACTTTATCTCTGGATGCCTCGTGAATGTTAATTAAATAAGCCAGGCAACAGCTTAGCAGGTAGACAAACATTATAGTGATTTAGCAGTAGGGAGACTGAGGCACAGGGTTGTTAAACAATTTACCTTTGAAGAAAGCGATGGGAGACCCCATCACAGGATGCAAATCTCCTGCCTCCAGCCACTAGCTCTGTCTCTTTGGTGTGCTATTAATCCGTGCCACCAAAGGGCATTCTTCTCCCTATATAAAAGGCCAGTGATGAGCACTAAATAAAATGCAAGACTTCGGGAGCTCCCCTGATGCATAGGACAACGTTTTAGAGCTGTCCCAGCCACTTCCTCGCTGTGCAGCACTCAGAATGCTGGAGGCTCTGCTCTTTACCTGTAATGAACTTTTCCGATGGGGAATTGCCTGAGGAAAGGGTTTGCCCAGAAATTGTTCAACCAGATGTTAGCCAGGCAGTTACAGCGGCCTTTGGTCTAGATCAGATGGAAGTAAGTGAGAAGAGTTTCACACTCCTATGCTTTTCTGGAGACCAGACAGTGACTTCTGGCCTCAGGAGGAAGGGGAGAAAAATACATCTTATTTTCTTGTCTCCGGTCTACTTCAGTCTAGTTTACCCAGAGCACAGCTTCTAGAGCAAAGATCTCTGCGTACACTCACATTTTTGTCCATTCTTGAGCCCTCTCATTTCTCCCTGCCATTTTTAATTGGCTGCCAATACCCAGAGCTCTGCTTTGGCCATGCTTCCCCAACCACCTGGGTAGGACTTTGGTTCTGTCCAACACTCAGCAGGATGTCCTCACCCAGAAATGTGCTACTAAAATTGTTTAAGAACGACCTGCAGATGTGTTTGGAGAAATTCATGTTTCAAAGAAAGCCTTGGCCATGGAAGAGTGGAAATAGTCCAACACTTCCTGTGTGTGTGGTTCTGGCAATATGTCTGAATATCAGTGAGAAGGAATAGTTAATGATTCCTTTTTCGTTGTCATAGAATCATAGAATGGCCTGGGTTGAGAAGGACAGCAATGATCATCCAGATCCAACCCCCTGCTATGTGCAGGGTCACTGACCATGAGATCAGGCTGCCCAGAGCCACATGCAGCCTGGCCTTGAATGTCTCCAGGGATGGGGCATCCACAACATCCTTGGGCAAGCTGTTCTTCCTTTTTTGGTGGAACTCTGTTAACTTTGCTATGTTTCAGTAAGTTTAGTTGTTGCAGAGCAGTAATGTGTCTGGGGGGACATGGGACAGCTGGGCTGCAGTGTCTATGAAGCTGGAGATAGCCACATACAGGTGGCTGTGTATACACCATGGTGACTAGGACTGATGTGGTAGATGCTCAGTGGACATTTCCATCCTGAGGTGCTGACTTCTCAGGAAAACAAGCACAAATCATAAGGGAAAGAAAAAAAAAAAGTGGAACATTTAGAGAATTTTTTATCCGTTGTGTATTTAGGACTTGTGTAGTGAGGAGCTTAATTTGATAAAAGGCCAATAGGCTCGTGAGGAATGGCCTTCATGAAGTTAAAAATACATAAAAATACAAAGGCAGTGCCTCAGCTTCTTGCTGAGTCCTGGGGTTGCGTGGTCTCTATCTCATAATGAAGCAATGTAGGGCTGATAAGGAGCATTATTGGGGCTGGTGGCCCAATTTCATACATGAGTTCCTTCAGGGATAACCCACATGCAGCCATTCCCAGTGATGAGAATGGGACGTTTCAGCATCCTGTGACAATGAAACCTTCCTCCTACTGCTCTCCTTCCTCCAATGCTGGCCCGTGTGTCCGATCCACTTAAATAAAGCAGAAAAGTAACCATTGATGTCAAAGTTCCGTAATTAAATGCAAACTGACTCACCGCTCACTCTTGCAACATTGTACTGTAATTTTTAAAGAATATCCAAGTTGACATTAGACTTCTTAAACAGATTAATTAGTCACATTTCATTTTAAGCGGTGCTGACTTAATAGGTCCTGCCAACGTACAGTATGTATTTACTTAAGGTCGTTATAGCATGATATTTACAGGATACTTAACGTGTATTAATTACTGTATAATGAACCTCGTGACTACAATATCACCATTCTTGTGTGGCTGTAAAAGTTTTATCATCTTCTGAGGAGGGAGGGAAATTAAAATAAATTGCATGCACATTGAATGCTTATTTTTAATAGGAAACGTGCAAATTATAAGAAAATGTAAAACAGGGGCCCCAGTAAATCACAAACAGCTAACAAATGCTCTGAGACATGCTATAATGTTTTTATGAGCGTGTTTTACAACCCATTCATTACTCTGTCTGTCCTTCTGAAAGCTGGTTATTAGACTGACTGTGCAAAGTAACATGTGCATATCTGTGCAACTGGCTGTGAAATCACCATGAAGCTGATCACTTTTATTTTCCCTTTTTGTCCAGAAAAAGATCCTGGAATATTCACCCTGGTGCTGTAGTTCCATGATGCCACAACCCTGGAGGCATTCAAGGCCAGGCTGGATGTGGCTCTGGGCAGCCTGGTCTGGTGGTTGGCGACCCTGCACAGCAGGGGGGTTGAAATTAGGTGATCATTGTGGTCCTTTTCAACCCAGGCCATTCTATGATTCTGTGATTCTATGACACGTGGCAGAGCAGTGCTGGTGCATCCAGGGAGCAGCATGGAGCTAGAGCAAAGGGTTGGGCACTATCCATATGCAACTTGGCCCTTCTTACTGAGATCAAATAATGCTGGCTGATGCAAAGATGAACCATAACCTCCAGTGTTCCTCAGGTCTCTCGTCCCCATATTTCAGTGCAGCCTGCCCCATGGATTGCTGCTGGCAGACGGGGCAGCAGAGGGTTTTCGACAGGTAGCTTCTGCAAAGGGGCTGGGAGCTGGCAGGCTGCAGGGTGGCTGCCCCTGGGGACTGCCAGCGTGGGATCTGAAGCTGGAGACAAGGATAATATCATTGCTCAAGGCAAAGGGTCACTTCAGTTTGTCAGCTGAGAGAGAATATTTGCTCCGCACTGCATGTCAGCCTCCAGGGGAAGGCTGCAGGTTGGGCTGCCTTGTCACAGGGAGGTGAAAGGTGTGCTTAAGCTTGGATGCCGGAGGAAATAAATGCTCGAGGACCTCTCCGACTGCTCCTTTTTCATTATGTGGCTGATGTGCAAAATAATGGAAGCAGATAACCCCAGAGACCCCACTGTTGACCCCGCAGACTCTTGTAAAGTAAGCACACAACATACTGTAATAGGCATAAAGGGAAAAGCACGGGCATTTGACAGCCAAGTAGCGCCGGCGTTCCGTAATTTCCCTTCCGCTGCGACATTGCAAACAGCTTCATATTCAAATGGCTGCTTGTCTATGATTGTCCAATTATTCACTGCATTCTTTCTTTGATGGCACAGATGTTCTCAATTTCTTGTAGTAGAGGGTGGTTGTTTCTTTTTTTTTTTCATCTAAAAAGTCGTTCCGCCTCAGAAATGCAAAATTCTCCACAGTTCACCAGGTTCTCTGATGGGTTTGCATAATTGGTCCTCAATTTGCCTATTGTTTTGTAATAGAAAGCCTGTGTTTAATTTCATTTTTGTGAACCTGTAGAAAGAGCAGAACATTCTGCCGTTTAAGTCATTCTCCACGTTAGGATCCAAGCGGGTTGTGAACATTTAGACTTGATTATAAGGCGCAGATTGTGCTGAAAGGAACACATACTTTCCTCTGCCATTGTTTTAAACACACTGTGAGGCTGATCCAGCAAGATGTTAAACACTCTCAGCTCTCTTTGTACCTCTGTAAGAGGTGCTTAGCTTCTGGTAAGGCTGGGCTGGCACTTCCAGGAGTGCTGGGAAAGGCAGCCCAAGGCCATTGCAAGGAGGAATCCTTCAGATCACAGACATGAGGACCTGTATAACTTCATTTCCTCAGAAGGAACATTTTGATCATTTCAGAGCAATGACTGAGAGCTGTTTTTTTAAGAAGGGGGCGTCACACTTTTCCAGTTTTCTTTTGTGTTAATGGATGTAACTATATACCTGTGTGGACAAACTCTTTATCAGCCTTTGTGAAATCACTTCTCAAAAGGGAGAGATTCGCTTTCAGTTGTTATAGCAGGGCAGAGATGTGTGTGTGATGTAAATGTCAGAAGTGTTACAGAGAACAGAGAAAGGTGCTTCTAAAACTTCATAGAAAGAAGGGCAAGAAAAACCAAGCAAAACTTTACATACAGTGCAGCTAAAGGGGAGTGCTGGGGGATGAATGTTAGTAAATCAAATCCTGGGAAGGAAAGAAAAGGAAAACGTCAAAGGTTTGGTGACTTGGAAGGATAAGTGAAGAGATAAAGGGTCACCCAGGGAGTGACAGCAACACAGCAATCCTGTGTGGAAGGATTAGGTTTGCAGCAACCAAGAAGAGAGGGTCAGCAGTGAAAGTATGCTGATTCTCTGGGACCAGCCAGATATTGTGGCACTCTTCATATCACAGAGAAATACCCAAAAGTTTGTTTTGTTCCCTGGGCATGTGGTGCAGAGCCATAAAAGGCTATTGCAAGAGCTACTGGTATTCCCTTGTGTGTACAGAAATGCAGAAGCAGTGCAGAAGGCACCCACATACAGTGCTGATATGGCCATGCTGCCCAACCAGGATAACTTAACGCCCATAAGGCAATCATTGTAGTGTCCCTAAACAGCTCTAGAGAGGCTGCAGTTACTGAAGAACTTGTCAAGTGTGGTGCTCCTCACACACAGCAGAAGGGAGCCTGAGAGAGACTGAGCAGAACCTCTCCCAGTGTCCTTCTGGCAGAAAAATGACTGGCCTTGTGCTGTGCTTGCTGGTGAAAATGAAACACCAGGAGAGTTAACATGAAGGGAACCTGCTCTCTAACATAGCATACCTGGAAGAAAGCAGAGGAGGACCTCGGAGTGACACAAAATACTGCCGTTTGGAGGTCTCTGCATTTGTTTCCAGCCTCGTTCCCTGTATCAGATAAACCTCTGCCTGAGAAACAGCCCTTGTACTATCCATCTTAAAAGGCAGTCACAAAGTAGATTTACCACGTTACATGCATGTTCTTTGAGAAGATAACAAACACCTTACTCAACAATACATCAAATGTGCATGCTCTGAGATGGGAAGGCGTAGGCACTGCCGGCATCTCGACATCAAAGCCCAGCGGATTTCTCCCTCAGCACTGGGATTTTCAGTCAAAGTTGCAACGAGCTGACAATTGCTTTGTGTTAGATCTTGGGTATGCTGCCCAGACACAGAGCCAGAAAGACAACTGTCCATGGCTCAGGATGAGCTCGCTGGCAGCACACGCTTCCTTTTACACTATTACCAGTATCAAAGACCTGTGCTTCTTTTCGGTTAGCTTTACAACAAAGAGAGATGCTGCTGCTTTGTTTCACTTTCTTCTACCTTTAAATAAAAAAATTCTCTTCCAATCCCATCTCTTCTTTGCAGATGAAACTGGATATTTTCCAGTCTCCAGCCCTGTGGACAGCTTTGTATCAGCTCATAGAAATTCCAGCTTTGTCTTGGCAAAATGCTGCAGTGGGATCCATTTTTCCCCAGCATATTCCTCCTCCAGGCTTGCAGGAAGCTGGAAGGAGTGGGGAAGGTGAGACCAGAATGCAAATCCTTGCTTCTGCAGCAGCACTCTGCAGCTGGGGGCTGTTTCCATATTGCACAGCCTGGCTGCTGCCTTCCCCTCCATCCCTGCTTGTATAAGAGATCTGAACCTGCTGTTGTACTGCTGGGTAAGGGAGCTGCTCCCAGCTCTGTTTCCTAAGTAAAGTTAGCAAAACTTTGATTTAGTTGTCCAAAATGGGCAAAAACAGGCTTTGGTTTTCCATGCAGGCTGTGTTTGGAGAGAGCTCTGAGCAGTGGGGGGCAAATCAGGGTCCTCATAGTGTCCAATCCCAAAGCTCTGTGCTGAAATGCGCTGTCAAAGGGCAGGAGGAGTCAGTGTTATCTGTGGAAGGCAGGTCCCAAAAAGCACCATCCCTATAAAGTAGGTCTGATATTTTAATTATTACAACAGCTTCTGCAAAATGCAGGGTGTTATCCTCACGTGTCCGATGATGTTGGGTGGACTTGGCCACATCATTGAGCTCACAGTGTCCCCTCCCTCGGGCTGTGGCACAGCTCTGCTCTCCTTCTCATGCCTGCTCATAGCTCCCCTGCTCAGCCAGCAGCATTCCTTCCCTAAATACAGCAGCTGAAGTTTTCCTTTCAAACTGCAGTGCCAGACAGAGCAGGCTGCAGACCGGCTTACAGTGACAGTCATTTCCACTCAGTGTTCATGTCCCCAAGGGCAGAAGGATGGCAGCAATTTTCCATCTGATGACAATCCTCAGCACCAGTCTCCAAAATGCCAACTGTAATTAAAATTTGTATATGTTTTCAAGGGTAATATTCCTTATTCTCTCGTTGACAATTGCTGCTTCGAGCTCCTAGGCTTAACTAAATAGGAGCACTTTGTCTTTAAGCAGCAAGTTCCCTCTTTCTCCACTCACTGATTTGTGGCTACATTTAGGAACGCACAGCTTTTAATTGCACAATCTTTATGTTCAGGAATATGCACTGCAATGGGTCCCTTCACCCCCGAGCCTGTTTTCCACGTGCAGCTGAGAGAAGCAGATCTTCCCTTTGCAGTTCTGGCTGCAGGCTCACGTAAGAAAGCACTCCTGTTTTGCATAGAAACTGCACGTGTTCTGTGTGCAGCCCCTTGTGCAGTCAGGCCTTATCTCACACGAGATGCTCGATGTCTCAGACTATAAATGAGAAGCACCAATAACCACAAGGACGTACTTTTTTTGCAGTCTGTACATACTGATGTGGGCACCGGGGCTGCTCAGCTCTCTGTAGAGTTCATTACGGTGTTTTCCAATGGCTTCTAACCCCTTTTTTCCCTCTGTTTCAGTGTGTATTATGTGCTATGTGGAGCACCAAGCATGAAAAATATGCAGCCTAAACTGAGTAACCTTATTTCTTTTGATTTCATGTGATCAGGAGGTGCCATGCTTCCAATTCAGGAGTAAATTAGAGCCTGCTTTTCTTTGTAAGTGTATCACGAGCTTTATTGTTTAATATTAAAGCTGTGTTGTGAAAAGTGGCCCATAAATGGCTAATAAAAGCAGAGTTTACAGCTTGTAAAGTGCATCAGGATTTTATCCTGCTTTGCCTAGGGAGATTTATATTTGTGCTCACGTTCTGGGGTTTAAGAACTGCCGGTATTTGTTTCTTTTCAGGCCTATTAAAAATAACCATGTGGACAAACACTGTTCCTGATTTACTCTGCCAGATCATGCCCAAGTGGAAGAGGAGCCCTCCTGCATTACAGCTTTGGTAGCATCACAGTGGGATGCAGCACAGTTATGGTGAGCACCAAAAAACCCACTCATATGAAGACATCAGTGACTGGGAGCATGCATGACACAGACTCCTGTAGCCACAAAGGCCCGAACTCACACTGCCAGCCCCCAGGAGTTGACCTCATCCACCCCTTTTGCCCCCACAGCAGTTCATTACAGTGCCCAGCTTTTCTAAGTGAGATTTATAGGTTGCCTGGGGATAATCATTGCAAGGGAAAAGATCAATGATATGCAAGTCAGTGGGAAAAGCAGCAAGTTCCAATTGCTGCCTTGTTGGAAGGCATCAAACATCTTCATAAACTATTTAAAGGTAGAAATGATCATTAACCTTCGCTGTAGCCCATCACACACAGAGTGGTCAGTGCCATTTAGGATGACACACAACTCAACTGTGCATGTCAGTGCTCTCAGGTCATCTGCCCACCAGCTCTGTGTTGGAGGAGGTTTTGGATGGGCAAAACAAACAAAGCAGAGCTCGTTGCTCACTCTTCAGCCTTGCTTTGCATCGACTTGCCATTGCATTACTTTACAGCCACCTTAAATTAACAGCTGTGGTTATTTTTCTTAGTCATTGTTATCCTTAATATGGCACTAAAGCACTTCATTTTTCCTATGGGACAAACCATGACCCAGATTCTTGTGTGCAGAAGTGGGAGAGGAGCAGCTCACCCAGGCTTTGCCTCTTTCTTTGAAAGCACTTCACTGTCCCTGTGGTCCCACACTGCATCCCTCTGCTGTGTGCATTCCTAGCACTCACTGCTGTGTTCTGAGTGGGAGATGATGTTGACAGTTCCACACCTCCTTTCCTCCTGGCCTCTGTGATGCTGGATCAGTGACATTTTTCCAAAGCTGCCTACATTTGGTGTTTTACTGCCAACTGCATGTGGCCCTCTCATTTTAATTACTTCTGCTGCGTCTAGCACTATATGCTCTATAATGTTTCAGAGGCTGCTTGCAATTAAAATAAAAAATAAGTAATACATTACAGGTTACAACCCAGTCAATCTCCGTGCATTATAATTCACAGCAGCTTTATACACTGAGCTTTCCAAGTGGCTTATAACCCTCATAGTAACAACAAAACCCTGAGACACAGGAAAAGCAAGGGAGGGATATTGTCCTTCTGAGTGGTTGTTGCTTTATTTTTCCCGTTCCTTTGCTTTTGAAAGAAAATGTTGACACACCTAACTTTCCATCCCCTGGTTTCCAGGGGACTCAGTGCAGTCGGACTCCTTGCTGGGGAGGGGCTGTGCTTATACCCAGTTGTGCATTAGAGATGTTTGGGGCCAACTCCCACCTTGCTTTAACCTCCTTTCAGGTCACTGTAGAGAGCAAGCAGGTCTCCCCTGAGCCTCCTCTTCTCCAGACTGAGCTATCCCAGTTTCCTCAGCCACTTTCTATGAGACTAAAGGGGCTGGGAGGAACTAAGCAAGTATATGTTAGAGTATTTTGGCTTCATGTCAACAAAACACACGAGCATGTCCTTAATTTTACGCACTACCACGGTTCTACCCATGAAAAACAAGTACAAAATGTCATCCAGTTCTCCTGCTGGGTAATTCTAACAATCATTTCTCATTGTTTTTTTTTTTATTTTTCAGTCCTCCTTTCTCCCCACAAACTCTTTCAGCCTATCTCAGAGAACGTGAAAAAGCCTAAATGAAACAACTCATGCAGGGAAGCACAAGGGGGATTTTTGTTTAGAAATCCTAGCAGCAGATTTCCATTATTATAAATACAGGCTGAATTCACTTGTGACAATATACAACATTTAATTTACATGTAAAGTGACAAATTAAAATCTGAAATTCCCTGCTTTGTTCTCTGAAAGAAATGTAACACGACAGGCTCTGAGAGATGCTCAGCTCTGCCCCAGCAGCACTGCAGGCCTGTGGCTTCATGTGATGCAATGGAGCCCTTAGCAGTGTCAGAAACACCTCAACTCAATCATCCCAAGTGTTTGGGTGCTCAAATCTCAATCCAGTTGGGTGTTTTGGGAGTAGATCCTAGGAACGGGGTTAAAATGCAGCCGGGAAACTGCTGACTTGAGCACATTTGGGGCCAGAGGTTGTGTTTACATCTTATCTTTTCTGTCCTTGCTCCATTTGTGTCTTGCTGCTTCTGTCAAGCTGATCCATGCTTAGCCCATCCTTGTAGCTTTTCTTGGTGTCTTTTCCAGTTCTATTGCAGATGGTGTTAATGAGTGGCAATATCTGTGTTTTGCAATAGTGACTCTCATACACGAAGTGTGGTGGGCAGTGTGCTGGTGAACATCTCAGCCTGGTCGTAGAAGCTTCTCTGGTGCAGTGACTGTCAGCTCCACGGTCCATTATCTCCTTCACTGCTGACCATCTGATTACCGCAGCCTTACAAATCCTCTCCTGCCACACTTGAAAAATGGCCAAAACATGGGTAATACTTACACCTGCCCTCACCTCACCTCACTTTCATACTTTCCAGCAGTGGGGAATGCATGCAAATGCCCCATCGCTGCTGCAGCACTTTGCTTTTGATTGCAGCAGGTCCAGGGCACAGATAGGTGCCACTGTTCATTTGTTACAGCAGCAAACAACATCAGCCCAGCTGACACTTGCCTCAGTGAGTGCTTTCCTCTGTAGGAATTCACAAAACAATTGCTTAATCTTTTCTGACACTCTTTAGGAGTTTAAACAAAAAAAAACTACCAGCTTATTCCCATTCCCTAGCACGGCAATGTAGAGACCTGGAGAATTAAACTGTTGATGAGCTCCTTTGTTTTAAATGATTGCAGTAGGACATAAAGGAGAGTGGTTTTAACTAGGCTAAGTGAAACGTAAGTTTTCTGAAGGATACTGATGTCTCTTTTCAAGAAGCATCGCTAGCAGTTGCCAGCTGCCTTCCAAACACAAGGTCTCTTCGTTGAACTGAAATCTGATTTCTGGTGGCTGAGCTCCTGCTCCTTATCTCACTGAAGTCAACAGGAGATCTTCCCATGACACGGGATGGGATGGGATGTCCTGAACATCTCCCTGGAGCAGGAAGAGTTGAGAAAGCTCAGCTGTGCAGCCATGGGCCTTTATGGGTCAGGTCAGTGCCTCAGGAGTGCACACACTGCATAGCCAACTTCAGAGCAAAAGGAGGTGGATAGGAAATACACCAACTATCTGCTGGCCTGAGTGCTAAGCTCTGTTCAAATTCACATCCCCAGACTTCTGTTAACAAACCAAATACTCCTCCTTGGGACCATATGTTGTGCCACGCTTCCACTGCAGCCATCCTGAGCAGCAAATACAGCACTGGTTTGTTTTGTTCTGTTTCATTCTTGCCAATCCCAAATGCCAGCACCAGGTACAGGGAATGCTGCAGGGATGAAAATAAAAGGTGGCTAGCGCACAGTGCCCAGCCTGGGAGTGGTTTTCCAAAGTAGGCAGGTGGGAAGAGTGGCACAGGGCATGTGGGCAGCACAGAGCAGGTTGGGAGCACCATAAGTCACATGCATACACACTGATGGAATCCAAAAGCAGTCTCTACCCAAGCTGGTAGCTGCTCAAGCCCCTGCTCCTGAGAGAGGCAACCTGGCTGTCCCAGTTGCTCTGAGTACTTGTGCTGCCTCACTGCTCTCCCACAAATAGTGGGTGATGCTCATGCTGCCTGCTCAGAACTGAGGCATCCTACATGAAGGATGTCTCAGTGGCAGAATCCATTTATAAACTTGAGTGAAGGTGAGGACAGTTACAGCAGAGTTCCTAGCAAGAGAAGTAGCAGGATCTGAGCTGGCAGCAAGCTGCCCTGCAAGCTTGCTTCTGCCGGGCCACTGATTCTGGGTTGGTGGTGCAGATTGGCATCCAATGGATTTGCTCTGTGCAGAAATGGAGCTGGGTGTGAGCACGAGCTGGGGGGCTCCTGTTGTCTCTCCTATCCTCAGCAGTGCTGGATGGCTGCAGACTCCCTTGAATTAGTGATTACTGAGAGTGCTGCTGCATGGGTATAAGACATTATCAGCTGTCTCAAGCCTTATTGCAGTGTGTATACATGTGATAGAAAACGCTGGAGCAAAGCTGTGCTAACCAGGAGTATTCAGGCACTGATAGCCCTGCATTACCTCTGAGGCTTGCAGAGCAGCAGCAGGAACAACACGCTGCTTCGGCTTCGCTGAGAGGCCCTGGCTTTAATTCCTGCTGCTCAGTAGTGCTATTTGCAAACCTATGGAGGGTACAGAGCAGATTTCTAGGACACGGGCTTGTATGTATTCATCCTTTTCATCTGACGTGCCTGACCTTGGGGTATAATGTATTCTTGTATACCTTTGTGCAAAACCCTTTGCTCGACAAGTGAGGCGAGAGGATGAGCCAAAGGTTGTGGTACTGATCTGGGTTTGGGAGATGTGGGTTTAATTCCCCGGCCTTACACAGGCTTCTTGTGACAAAATCTTGCATAATAAAACCCTTCAGGAAGTGAGGCTTAGCGAGGATGACACGGAATCTGCAAAAAAGCATTTGCAAAAGGTACAAAACATCCTAAGGCGCTCGGTTGTTAAACGTGAAGCGCTGCGCATTGCCCAGAGGTCTGCAGGGCTGTGTGTGCGTTTCGCCTCCCGGTCTGCTCGGCTGCAGCCAGCCTGAATAATGAAGCTGGACGGTTTTGGTTGCATGGATCAAACAGCGACAGTTATGACTGCAATTGAAAAGAAGAGGGGGGAAGAACAAGAACATAGAGAGCTTCTTTCCCAGCACTGGCTTCCAGGATCTGTCCCCAGGGCAAAGGTTGATCAGGAGGGGCAATGGAGGGCAGGGGGAATTCCCCTAGGCTGTCTCTGTTCCATCCACACGCATGTGATGGCTGCACCCAGGGAATGCTGAGAACCCTGACAAGACACGACGTGCTGACCCATTTCTTTATGTATTTCCCCCAACTCCAGAGACACTTTAAAAGGATTTCCTAACGTGGCTGTAATCATCCCTACAGGCAGCCAGCTCCCACTTAATTTTCGAGTGTAATCTCCTTTCAGAGCTGGCAGAAGGATTATTTCAAAATGACATAAGCATGAAGCAGAATGAATGCATTTGATGCAAGAGTAGCGCAGAAGCCAGCAGAGCCAGGACTGCACTCACCTGAGTGTGAGCCCTGCAGAGGGAGCAAGGACTGAGAGCTGGGAGTAGGATTTGGGTTAGGACTAGGGTTTCTTTCCACAGAAGAAATTCCTGATTCCAGTCTTTACTCTGAAGAAGAGGAAAGATGGGACAGTGCTCAAGCACCCTTTCAAATACCATCAGTTTCACTGAAAATTTCTTTCTTCCTGCGTTGCAGTCTGGCCAATGCTGGCCACCATCCTGCCATGTGCACATGTCATTTGGTCCAGCCCCAGAAAGGGGGCAAAGGCACACTTGGTGAGTAAGGACAGAAGCATGAGAAATACACATCCAATATCCAACGTCTTGCACTGACAGGGCTGAGTGATGCCTGCACCCATCCACTCATACAGCCAGGCTTCTGCTGGCAGTCTGCAAGCTGTGCCCAGTCTGTACTGCTATCGTGGAGAGGTGTCCCTGCACAGGAAGGCTCCTGCAGCAGAGCAGCAGGCGGAAGGGCTGGGATGGAGCTAGCTCTGTGCAGGACAGCAGGTGGCCGAGCAGCAGGGAGGAGGGCTTGCCAACCATGCACGCCACAAGGATCCTAAAAGGAAACTGTTTAACTAGTTTGCCAAATAATATCTGTGTTATGAATGCACCAAACGTTGCTTATTCCTCCTTGCTGGAGGGTTCTTGCTTCCAGGATGAACATGTTGTTTTCTCCAGTTTGTAGCCAGGGAATGGTTGGGAAGAGCTGCTGTGCCAGGAACCATCAGGTCTTTGCTGAGAGCAGAAGTAAAGGGAGGCTGAGTTGGTGCTGCCGTAGATCACCCCTCTTGGGGGCCATTCAGTACGGGCTGTGCCTGCATTCTGAGCTTTGTGTCTGCGGTGAAGTGGTGGTGTGTTGGGGAGTTGCATGGACTGGGGACTTGGTGCACAACCCAGAGGCAGCAGGGAGTGATGTGCTGTGGTGTGTGGGTACAGACACGTTACTGCCGTGTCGAAGCCCTGTGCCAATGTAAGTGAGCAGCCCTGATCCCTTGTGCAACTGGAAAGAGAGCTGCCCCAAAGTAGATAATGTTCAACTCATTTCTCTGATGTTCCTGAAGTGACAAGGTTTAAAGGGAAAATTGATGAGAGATGGATGTGACACGTGACTGACAAGGGCATCAGTGTGACTCCTGACAGGAATTCACTGCAGCATCAGAAAAACACGATGGAAGAGTGTTTATAGATCTACAGTGCCCTAAATGGTCACCGAAACAATTACATTTTCTGTCCCCAAAAGGAGAATATGAAGCTGGGAAATAGAATAAAACCAGAAGGTTCAGTCCTGCCCTGTGCTTGGAGTGTGCTAGCATTCCAAAGCTGGGAAAGCTCCACAATTACAGTTCGGGGGTTGCATGTGGCACAGACACAGACAGCTTCCCCTTCTCCCTGCTGCCTTTCCCCTTCAGAACTGCAGAGATGTCTTCCTCTGGTGTTTCAGCTTTGCTTAACCATCTCTTTGATCAGTGTTTATCGTAATGGAGCTTGGTATAAGCTCTAATATCCCTAAATGCTGTAAATATATATCTATAAACACGGAACAAAACATTCCCCACATAATAAGCAGAGACCAGAGCTGTGAATTAGGGCCCCAGACAAGGCAACAATTCTCAAGGACTTTGAAGTTAAAAGCTCGGCTGTGTACATGGAAGAGCTTTTGTAAGTCAAACTAAAAGTCTCATTAACGCGGAACTTCCATGATCAGAAACCTGACTGGTTGAGTGGGATCCCCAAGGACAGCAGCATTTAGCACGCTTTCTAATTAAAAGATGGGAATTATGGTACAGCGGTTAAAATATGTTTTACACTTCTCTGGGAAGGAGTCGGTAGATTGTGGGAGCAGAGAAACACTGCGAGGGCTCTTTTCAAAGGGAAAATACTTCTGAACAAGAAATAGCCCAACGCTGAATCAAGTCATTTCTTTACTGGGGCAGTGGGGGAGAGTGGGGAGGAGGAGTGAATTAAAACCATTACGTGCTTCAATTGTTGTAGTTCTCTTACAAACTGCTTTTGTTTCGAATGTTATGTTGGTTTTCAAAGCTGAGAAGGGAGTTGGAGACCGTAACAAATGACTGTTTTCTTGAGTCCACCTCAAATGCTATTAATTAAAGCAAAAAGGATTTTATAAAATATTTGTCCCATATTAAAAAAAAAAATCCCCAAACATTTCATTTTTGTTACCAAATGGAAACCTGTCCCTGTTCTCACACGTGCCAGCAAACTGCAGCACCACTCATCACATAGCTCAGTATCAGCACCAGTGTCCTGGTTGTATTCCTGCTGGAGAGCCCAACTGAATTCAAAAGCAGAACTCCTGCTGAGTTTAATAGGCTAAATATCAGCTCTATTAGGTTAAATATTCTGCTTTGCTGTTTCCTTCAGGCATAGTGGTCTCTCTTTCTGCTCTTTCTGGTTCTCACTGCTCTCTGCAGCCCTGGAGGGCAGCCTGGGTGGTGGGTGAAGCACCCACAGGTAGGTGGGAGAATCTGGGTGCAAAGCTGTGTGTCTCCCTTCCATGGCACACAGGGGAGATGTGTGCACTTGTGTATGAGTTGTCATTGGAAGAATCCAGGAAGAAAACTCCTTAATTCCAATGTGGTATTAGAAAGCCAGCACTCCTATATTTCTCATGATACGTAGCAGGTGATTGACAAATCAATTTTGCTCTCTGGGAGCTCAGGTTCTACATTTAAACATTTAAACACATGCAGTTCATTGGCATATATATTCATTCTTTCCCAAGAACTCATTAATATATGTCCCTTTGGGCATAAGCAAAAGATGGCTTTGGGGGTCTTTGCCCCTTACTTCATCCTCATTTTTCCATCATCAGCTTTCTCTCAGTGTCCCTTGGACAACCTTGTAGCCAACCTTCCCCCAGTCTGGCAAATTTCCATTGCTTGTTATGCCATAATGAGCAATCTTCTATCTTGGTACACTGTAACTCAAAATGATTTATACAAAACCCAAGAAGTCCTCACACCTGGTGGGTGCAATGATAAACGCAGTCTGTTGTGACTTCAGTGAAGCCAGGATCATTCAGAAAAACAGGAGTGCTCACATTAGGAGCAAAGTTAAACTGGAAAGTTTTAGAACTAGCACACATTAATTCCTTTTTGTTAAACTAATACATTGGCCCTTAAGCTGATATATCGATGCCTATTGCTAAACCAGCTTGTATCACAGTATGCAAACCCAGTGCTCTGAAACACCGCTCTGACTGTGCCATATCAGTCCAGACTTTGATCATAGGATAAACCAAACATCCTGCAGTGCTTTGGGAACGCTGTGTGTTCTGAGCAGGTCCTGATGCCCACCCTTCCCCAGGCAAAGGCTGGCTGAATGGCTAACAAAGGGAGGAGCAGGGAGGGCAGCAGGGTGCAGGGCTGGGGGTTACCTTTGGATATTCCAAAAGGGAGCTGGGTGCTCGCAATGGGTGCTGCTGCACCCCCATCTCACCCCAGTGCTGGCCCTGCAACCTCAGGGCTCTGCACAGAGCCAGGAGAATGATGGAAAATAGCTTCATTTTTCTTTAGCCCAGGCAGTATTATTATTATTTTTAATGAGCGGTTTATGGATGATTATTAGTGCTGTGTTTTATTAGCCTGTGCTGCCATTTGTCTCATGATCTGGAGGGGAGAACTGAATTACGCTCCATCCAAGCGACTTCAGTTCACACTGGTGGGTGTCAGGAAAGACAGAACTTTTATTTTTCTTAGGATTTTGGCAGCATTGACACAAATACTGATATTTGAAAATATAGGTGCTGTCTACACAATATGAAAGGTGTTCCTGAGGTGCATTCCCCCTCAGTTTGGCAGCACACAGCTTTTCCTGCTGTCGGTGTGGCTGGGCTTCTTAATGGGCAGCTGTTCCTCATTGGCAGCAGCCAGGTTCTTGTAGATTATTTCTGAAACAGTGAGAGACAGCAGCAATCCTTTCTGTTCCCCCTGACTAAAGGCTGCCTGTCAGAATGTTTCTCCAGTCTCCTGTAGTGAGAATTAGGTATTTTTCCCAGCTTGGGAATGGGGGATTTAAAGAGTTTCCCATCCTGCTCCAGCATTTCCCCCCCCAGGACCTGATTTGTGAGTTTTGCAAACAAACAATAGATCTCTTATGGGTCAGATCAGCATCAGTCTTTCCCTCAGGTGAGCTCAAATGCTTGCTCTTACCTTTGACATCTTCTAAACTCTTTTAAGCATGAAGTGCAGGCTATTTTTTAAAAGAGTATTTCAAAGCAGGAAGTTAGAAGTCTGCAAGTTTCATTTGGAGGAAGAGGAATGAAGATGCTTCGACAAAGCAGAACCTCTCTTAGAAACACTTGTTAGTGAAATATTTATCAGAGGAGGCTCTTCTGGAGCCAATTGGGGTGAGTGACAGTCTGAAAGCATCTTTAAATTAAAGCTTTTGTGTGGCAGGAAGGTAAACAACTACTGTTTTGCAGGGCACCTGTGTGAGAACTGCAGCTGCAGTCAGTGCTTCTGAGCTGCGCCATATGGCAGTGGTTCTGGTATAGGTAACTCTGTACCAAGGTTTGAAACTGATAGTCCCTGCTCTTTCTTTCTTTCGTGCTTTTCAGGCTCCTGAGTGCCTTCAGCAGCCGGGATGCTCCTCAGTGCCTCCTCTGCACATCTCTCTGCTCCGCTTCTCCACTTGCCAGGCAGTTCTACTTCTGCTGGTTTCTTCACAACACATATGAAAACTCCAGCATAATTAAATAAACCTGCACCAAAACCCCCCAAAGAACAATTATCTTTTCTGTGAAATACTCCCAGCAGAAATCTTGGAAAAATGTACATGTAATTAGTACATCGAGCCCCACTGCAGCGTTACGTACGGTACATTAGGCCTTGTAATGCTGACTTCCCTGGGACTCCAACTGACCAGTGATAGCAGATCTGTGGGCACGTGCAGAGTGTTCTATACTTTTACACACTATTAGTGAATATTTTTGATGGCATTCATTGTTTATGCCATGCCAGTCTCTATCACACTTGCTGTTTTCCCTGTGTGCCTTGTCATCTAAAGAGCTTATCTCCAGAATCTCTGTCCTCACGCAGAAAGGATGGCTTTGGAGGCTGGAGCACTGGACCAAAGCTCAGCAGAACTGGATTAAAGGCATGGCTGAACTGTAGCCTTCCTGTAAATAAATCACTCAGAGATAGAACTTAAAACATATCCAGGAACCTCATACGGCAGACAGGGCCATTCCAGGACACTTGCACATCCAACTCTCACTGCCTGCAGTTGCATTAGGTGCCAGAAGACATTAAATGATGTCTGACAAGGTAGGGCCTGACCCAATGTTGAACTCAACAGAAAGACAAAAGAAAACCAGCACCTTTCTATTAGGTGCTTATTGAACACAGAGCCATCTTATTTGTAAGCAAGGTTCAGGTGCAGACTCAGAAGCCCTACTTGAAAGCCTGGCAGAGTTAATGATGAGGGATGCTGAGCTGGCAGTTCTCTCACACTTCCTAAAGGGAAGAATGTGCCAAGAGAGTCATAGCCCTAGAAGTTGTTAGTTTTGTTAACAGCAGGTTGAGTTGTCTTTTGTATTTCCAAATACCTCCAATTCTGCCACATGGAAAAAACCAACATAGACCAGGTGAAAAATCCTATAGCTCTGCTTCAGATCAGCTAGTATGCCAGGATTCCTAGGGGAAAAAAAAAGTCCTGATAGGGAGATTTCACACTAGATGCATATTTGGAGTTCTTATCATGACAGTGGAAGGGCAAGCCATGCATGAATGGTGCTGTTCATCTTACTTAAGAACTGGAACATACTCAGGCACTAGGATGGGAAGGGAGACGAATGGATACTGATGTAAAGCAGAATATTAACACTGGGGTATGAGCATTACTTTATACTGAAAGCACCTCTAATGAATATATTTCAAAAGCATAAGATGATATACTGGGTAATAAAGTCTGGAGAGGACTGGTCTGAAGATGGGCACTGTAAGGCAGAAGCCAAATGGTCCTGGGGCTCTTTGTGGTCCTGCAATGTGTGAGTGAAGAGGTGGTAAGGATCCAGCAATTCCAACCTGCTACAGCTCTGGGTGAAACACACGTTGCTGCCCTTCAGGGAGCAAAGTCAGAGGAGTCTGTGATAGGGGAGCACAGCATTGATAAAAGAATAATGTGAAGGACTTTGAACATGTGAGAGAATATGAACAGGGGTGATCCTAAGAGAGAAAATCTTTGGGGAATCAGGAGGAAAATAGATGTTAGGGAGGCAGGACTGAAACTGTTTGAAGTCAGAAGGTGGAAGCTGGATCCTGGTTTTGATCAAGAAAAGGCTGAGAGGAGGCTGAGTAATCTGAAATCAAAGTACAGAAGGAAATCAAACCTGAACATGAAACAATCCACAAATCTTTCCCTTGAAGAGATCCAAGGCCCCAGGAAAGAGAGGTGAGAGGTTTCCTAAGATCCCTGCAGAGGTGCAGCCCCCAGTGGGGAATGGGCCAAAATACCCCTGCTCTGATGGAGATGGGGGGAGGGTTACACATAAAGGACCAGCAGGTTGGCGCCAGGCTTCATCTCAGCAGAAGGGAGTGGTGCAGCAAATAGGGTTTTTGCTTTTAATTTCCTAGCAGGATTCCTGTTTTCCCTCTTCTAAGCGCCCAGTTCTGGCACCGTGTACATGGCTGAACCTCTTCTTAGTTGGTGCCCTGAGTTGGACTGGCTGTGACCCAGAGGAAAGGCCCCTATTGGAGCTGTGTGTATGCATCAGAGCTGGCCTGCCAAGCCAACGGGCTGCAGCTCAAGAATTAACAGCGTTGACTCAGGCCTGAAGACTTGAAAGGAATTTCTATCAACAGATTTTAAAGATCTTAAAATATACAGCTTGAGTAGCCTCAGGTTTCTCAGGCAGCTGCCAAATCAAACTGAATAATAAAATAAAACTGAATAATAAAGCGATCACACAGTGTAAGATCAAGACAGGGCTGAGCGAGGAGCACCTCCAGTAATTACTGGATGGGGAGCAGCCTCCAGCCTCTGCCAACATGCCGGGGGCCGAAAACAGCAACAAAACTTCCCCAAATGAAACAGCTCTTCCCTCCCCTTCAGCTCTCTGCTTTCTCTTTTTGCTCCCTACTGTGGGCAGGACCTCGGGAGCAGGTCTGAGCCCAGGAGGGGACCCTGGTGGCAGGAAGAACAGGGCTGTGGTGACACAGGTGGAGCTTGGGATGTGGAGCAAGGGGAGAGCACTGTCCAGCATCCTTTGGCTGCTTTGAGTGGAGCCACATCTCCTTCCATCCTTCTTTCCCCTTTTACTACTGTTTTTTGTTGGGGAAAAAAAAAAAAAAAAAAAAAAAAAAAATCAACATGTGAAGGATTTCACTAAAAAGATTAAATTGCCTTGAAAAGCTCATTCTTTATGATTCGTGCTGCAGCAACACCACAAAACCCTGAAAGGTCTATATAGGGAACTTGGGTTTGCTTTAAAGCTACGTGTGTTTTTTGGGGGGCCTGGGCTTTTTTGATGAAAAGATTTCACTTTTTGATAAAAACATTCGGGCAAAAATTGAGCTTTTGAGAAAGAGGAACCAATTTTTATTCCTTTTTGGTGACATTTTTCATGAGATAAAATGTAATTCCTGAGAAGCTCTAGGCCTGGTTCTTTTTCATTCTTAAAATGCCTCTTTCTCTCTAGGCTCCTGGCATCTATTTCCCATTGTCCTTTCAGAGTGCCAGGGCAAATATATCATTCTATTTTGGTACTGTCAAGAGGTAGGGTTTGTAGGGAAAGGCAATATCTTTTCTTAGAGCAACTGATAGAACTGGGAAAAAAAATGGACACATTTTTGGGCATAGAAGCCCTGTCTGTCTCTTTTGTTTATAAATTACCCTTCTGTTCTCTTGGAGACCTTCCTGTCTCTACACTGAACTCTTTTAACTCTAGCATATACACTCAAAAAGTGTGCTCATCATTTATCTTTACTGCAGCTGCAATCTTCTCCTCACCTCTGCTTTCTTTCCTTCCTCAGCTACTTACTCTTCTCTACTTTGCAATCTTCTCAAGTGGCAGCTGTAGTTTATATTTTATTACTCGTGTGCATCTTTCTAATCCTCCATTATTTGGGGCATATCCTTTGTTATCTGCATTAGTCTTCTCTGTGCCCCGGGGACATTTATCGCTAATTGGTTCACATAAATGGGAAGGTAAACATTCATTTCTCTTAGAAAACACGTTTTCCTTGCAGTGGGACAACCCCTCGAGCTTTTATTCTTTCCTTTATGCACAGCTGGTTGGAGAGAAAACAGAATAAAGCACACCTCTGGCAAGGCGTGCAGAGCACCAAGCAGCACGCTCAGGGTTTGCACTGCGCCCATGAAACCCCCTGAGCCCACTGGGAGCTGTGACAGCATCCTCATAAGTCCTCTATGCAACTGCAGCTCTCTGTGGGGAAACACCCCCTGAAAACCCTCAGCAGGGAGGCTTGGGAGGCACTGTGTTCTGTTCACCATTTTCATTAACAACAGCCTGGATGATGGAATGGAGAGCACGCTTATTAAATTTACAAGTGGCACCACGCTAGGAGTGAGTGCAAATACACTGGACAACAGGACGAGAATTGAAATGAGTTCAACAAACTGCAAAAGAGGTTTGGAAGGAAAAAAAAAATAAAAATGCAAGGCATGAGACTGAAATAATTCATGTCCAGAGGGCGGTTTTGCAGAAAGAAACTGATGATGGGAGGAAAGGGCAAACTGAGCCAGCAGCTCAGTAAGCCTGAGTGCCACATTGGAGGAAGAAGAGGCAGGTATAGGCAGGACATCAAGTTGCAGAATCCTTTTATAGCAAAAGTGATGGAGGTTGGGTAAAAGGAAGGCTTCTTATGAAGAGAATGGCCAAAGCTCTGTTCTCAGATGTGCCAATTTGTCGTGGTAATGTATGAACCAGCTGCAGGAAGAGCAGAGTAGCAAGCTTCATTTTTTTCACTTCACTAGATATATTCTGCTGGTAAGAGGAGGATATGAGTTTAACTATGCTGTTGGCCTTGAGGCTTTAGGTATCAAGGAGAGATTATTTCAGAGATCAAACTGAATGCTGATTCGAGGGAGTAGCTCATCCCTTTGGAGTGCTCCAGAAGGGAAAGGGAACATTGTCAGTTCAATCTACTGTGGAATTTATAGTATTAATGATCTGAAGAACACTTTAGGGATTTCTGTCAGATGTCTATTTTAATTTAAACTCTTGGGTGTTTAACTACCCAAAATATTGAGTTCTAGTCATTATAAAAACTAATAACTGGCTTATTTTGCTGCTAATTCAGAAACTGAGGTTAATTATCTGTAGTGAAAGGATGTGGTACTAATCTGAAGTCTACCAGAATAAGACACTGTGGTTAATTGATTCCCCATGAAATGACAAAAGATCCCTTTAGAGTAAAGAGATGTTTAATATTCAGGAGTTTCTCAAAGGTACTAACTTTTGCTTCTCATGAAAGGCTTTTTTCTTGTTTAGATTCATCAGCTGTACCTTCCCCTTTTCTTACTGTTGATATTGCTTCATTTTTATGAAATTCACAATGGGGTGGCAAAGCAACTAGACAGATCAATACAATGGGAAAGGCATTACAACAAAGGTGTGACGATGAAAGGACCAGCACGATAGGAAGGTGCTATAAAGGAAGAAGACTGCTTACCTGTTTCAGAAGATTCTAAGTTTGCAGGGGAAAGCTTCATCAAGGAGGAATCTCCAACCAAAAATCCTCCCCAGTGGCAGTCAGCCCTTCAATGAGGTCTAAGAGAGGTGCAGCCAGGCTCCACCCCTTCCTATCACACAGCTCAATTGCCTTCACCTGTGTTCCCAGGGCTGACCAGGTCCTTTCCCAGGTGCTCAATCAGTGGTTCAGGCCGTGTCTCGACAATTCCCATACATGTGATTATACTCCTTGCAGTTGGAAGCCCACCTACCACATCCCTTTGATAATATCTCTCATATATGACAACATTACCCCCCTAAAGTTGGTGGAAACCGTTGGCCATCCAATCCTCAGCAGTGGGATCGCACCCAGGAACTTGGTACTGTCTTTAGTCTGGGTACAGGGATGGTTTCAGCAGAGCTTCTGGATGGGTATGGCCAGGTTCTGTTCTAGCTGGCTTTTCCATAATCGTAGAGCACGTTAGACTCAGAGCTGAGATTCTTCCTTATTCTCTGCCCTGTGTTCTCTCTGCTCTGCTATTCTCTTTCTCAAGGGCTCTGAAAATGCCCACACTCCCATTGGTTTATTTAATAAAAATTACTTTCTGAGCCAACCGCGACCAGCTAAAAAAATTAATTTAAGCTTCCCCTAAAGTGTATTTGTCACTGTCCACTGTTGTAATTCATTACGTTGTATCCTAGCATACCCTCAACATGGCAGTGTCAGAACTCTGATGATGTAGTGCAGTTTCCATGTATAATATATCACGAGAACAGTTTCAACTTGGATGATATATGAAGCCAGCCTGGGAGGATTTTAAAATAGACCTAAATTTCTGGAGTTTTTTTTTTGTGTAACTTTGAGTGTTTGAAGGGTTCACTCAAAGCCTTTCCTGAATATCTAAGTCATTTCTCCCTTGCCATGCATGTGTCAGAGTTAGCAGTGTCAGTTAATCTAGTGCAGCTTTATAGGTTGGCTGGCCAAAACCTAAGTGAGCATCACATCTATTTCCCTTTGTCCTTTTGCAGTACTGCCTTGGCCTGCTTATGTTTAAAACAGAAAATATTCAATACAACAGCAGTCTAAATTGGACAACACGCAGTTCAGCTAGGATTGCGAGGGGCAGGAAAACATTCATAGGGATGATGGGTGATGAGCAGTGTCCTCCCTCTATAAGATTAAATGCCTCAGCAGTACATGGCCCTGGGTAGAAAGCATCAGTTTTTCAGTGGAAAGAGTTGATTTGGGAAGGAAGAGTTGGGTGTAGGCTGGATGTAAATGAACTCTGAGAAGGGAGGAAAGCAAGAGAGCTGAGAACAAAAGGGAGGTGTAAACCAAGAGCAAATAAATAGGAGGGCAAAGGCAGCAGGAGGAGGAAGGAAAGAGTGGGAGAGAAAGTGGGAACAACTCTTAGTCTTTGGGTCCTGGCAGGGCAGGGCTTTCTCCTGAAGTCATTTTTCAGTCCAAATAAAAGAAAATTTTGAAAAACAAAACAAAAACAGGAGCAGTGGTCATTCCCCTTCTCTTCCTCCCATTTCAAATCAAAAAGTGATTTCTGTCCCCGTCTCTTTCCAAATTTTCTGGGTTGTTTGTTTTTGTCTTTTTTTTTTTTTCAATTGAAAAAGCCACCTGATCCAAGCAGATCTCCATTTGTAGACACAGGGTACCTCTGAGCTTGGAGGGTGCCGTGGGGTGAGCATGAAATGGCCATTGCACTGCTGTGCTGGGATGAAGACAAAAACATCTGCATGTATGAGGGAGCTCTTTAAGTGGCACCTAACAGCAGTAGGCACTTAGGCCAACTTGGTGTTCAAACTTAATTACCAGAAAAATGCTGTACATTATGAAGATTTAAATCATTTAACAAGCCTTGTGTGAGTCTTAATGCTATTTTATCACTGCCTTTTCCCTTTTCATTCAATAGGAGAACAGCAGTGCTTAGCACAGAATCGCAGGCAGGGATAACCTCCAGTTTTGCAGAAGGCACAGCACACTTTTCAGTAGCAGGATAACGATGAGGAGGTTTGCTCCTGTCCCCAAACCTGGAATCTGCCCAGTGCAATGCGTGCAGCAGCTGCTTGGGATCATTTCTATTGTGGTACCGTGGTACGTTCAGATCTGAAGAAACAGCTGTAGGGGGAAGGAACAGGCTGAAGGAACAGATCAGACACGGAGGTGAATGTCAACCTAATGCTTGGTCACCCCTCATCTCGAGCGCTCCGCTGTGGGCTCACAGTGATGCCTGCACTGAGTAACAGCTCTGCACAAATCCTGCATGTTAAACATGGATCAGAGGTATGATGTATGTGTCTCCCTAGGCAGTAAAGCTCTAATCCCACCTTCTGCTGAAATAGCCTAATTTAGTCCATCAGCTTTTCTGTATGGCCAACCTCTCTGCAGCGATCTGGGATGCGAGCCCACTGGATTTACACATCTTTCCCTTTTTTTAACTAGACATTATGTGAGAACTTGCACTTTAATGTTTCTTCTTTTTGGAAGCAGTTCTTGTATTTTTTTTTTCTAATTGATCCTACTATTTTCACCATCCTGAGGAATACTCCATCACTTTCTGACTCTTGTATGAGATTGTTTTTAAAGGTTCGGGTGCTTCCTGTGGGAGGCACCCCATGCCTTGCATGTCCTGTAAAAAGGATTTTCTCGGATCAGTGGGAAATCTCAGATTCTTATTCTGGTCTGCATGCTCTCTGCAGGTAGCCCTTCCAATGGAGTGGTTAAATTGGCCCCAATGCAACACCCACTGCAGGTCAGCAAACTCATGGTGCCAGCAGCACTGTAAGAGAACAAAGCAGAGGCAGATATCTGCATTAGCAATGAATTCATTAAGTGCTTGTATTTTCATGGAAATCTGATGCTATTTCATCTAATCAAAGATGGTGCTTTTTCCCCAAAGTCTTACGTCTCAATCTACAACTGACACGCTGTGAAATATCTGAAATCCACTTGAAAGCCCGTGGGATTCATCACTGAATTCCACAGCCTTGTAACATATGCAATTACACAGAGATACGCAGAAATTGCTGTCTTTTTTTCACAGTCTTTTCATTCCCTAGCAAGCATATTTGCACCAACTGGAGAACTTAATTCTCACCCAAAAGACTCTTTGTTCCTTTTTTTGCCAATAGCTTTTATGCTTGTCTGCAGTTCCACAGGCTGTGTATACATCCAGTGCTGTAACTTAACTGCTTCCAGATTTTCTGGATTCTTACTCCTGACAAAAATAAAAAAAGAGAGATAGAGGGAGAGAGAAAGAAATGATACTAATGTTGTTGGAAATCTGTTACTGTCACTTTTTCGTCCCATCATCTCCAGATTTTGACCTGTGAAGTGTGTTCCTCCGAGATGCTCTAAAGGATGGGTTGTCCCTCCCCGTTGAACTCGCAGCTAGGTTCTAAAAGTCAAAATCTGCATCTGCCTTTGCAGCTGGAGGTGGTGTTGATCTTGCTCTTGCTTGCCCTGCTGCTCCTGGTTGCTCTCTGCACTCCTTCATTTATCAGCAGATGGGTGGTAATGGCAGGGCTGCTCCCCTGACTCCTCAATTGGGTTCCCCAGGTGAAACGAGCCCCAGCGAGGCAGGAGAGCCTGCAAATCTGTTCCACGCAGACTGAGAGGAAGAAGAAAAGCCAGCATTCATCATTCAAAAGATAAACATTTGACAGCACAGCTTGACTGTGTCAGGAACACTTCTGTTTTAATAGTACGCCTGCAAGCTTTCAAAACAAGTGTTTACCTGTCACAATAAACAGTTATGAGTGAAGTACACAAAACACACTAAACTCGGAGCTGGCAAGCTTCCAGAAATGCCATGTGCAGTTAAACTCTTGAGCTTGTCATTCCATCCAACATAAATCTCTTCGGTTGTCTTCTGTCTTCTTCCTTGAGCATCCTGGACTGACTCTGATTGCCTCAGAGCCATCTGCTCGGATGCGTGCAGGATCCAGAAGTGCAGCTACTGCCTGGAGTCCTCTTCAGCTCTGACTCTTACACAGCTGCAGTGAACTCCTAGCTGCTGCTGGTGAGACTGGATGTCCTACTTTGCTCTTTTGAACCTCTGTGAACAAATTGGTATTGTACAAAGTACAAAATGTAGCTTGTGATGACATTTTGGACACTGGGAAATCATAGGATCATTAAGGATGGAAAGACCAATATGATCATCTTAGCCAAACCATCAGTCCATGTCTGTGACCACTCAGTGCCACATCTCCATCGTTCTTGAACACCTCCACGGACTGCACCACCACCCTGGGCAGCCTATTCCAATACATCACCACTCTCTCTGAGTGGTGATTTTTCCTAATATCCAATATTATGGGTAATATTATTTCCAATAATATCCAACATATGGGTACTTTCAGGAGAAAGCTAAGATTGAAGCCACCAGATGGGAGCTCAAGTGCTGGATTAGACCCTATATTGCATCTTATGGTGACTTCAGAGCACCAAGGAGTGCGATGAAGCTGCAGCCCTGGTTGAGGCTGACGTGAGAGGTCAGAAGTTTGCATGACTGCAGTTTTCCTTGACCATGCCAAACAGTGAGAACTCCTACTTTTTCAGAGATGTTATTTCACTTTGGAGGACTTCCTGCCAAGTGAAATGCTGTGCAGCATACTGGAAAAATAGCTAAAGTCAATAAATACAGCCCATAAAAATAAAGTCTGGCACTGCTTTTGCACAGGAAAAAACTGCATCTTTTTTTTTTTCTTTTTTTTTTCTCTTTTAGCTATTTCAAGCTTAAAGCTTACAGAAAGCCTAGGAGAGCAAGAGGTATTTCCTCCTGCACATATATTTTAATGTGTTTTAATGTGACATTTCACTTATTTGTGGCCTCATCTTGCTCAGTAGTGTGGTCTGAGCAGAAGGTGCTGGTTACTGATAGCAGGGTCAACCTTCTGTCTTCTGATGGAGGAAATCAGAGTTGGAAGGTTTTGGAAGGGGCTGCTGGAGAGTGTCAAGTCCAACCGCAGTGAGCAACGACAATTGAAATGGGAATTAGGAACTTCAAAACATGGGATCCTGGATTTGAGTTTCAACTCCCCTGTAGTGTAGAACATGCAAATCCGGGTCATGTTGACTGTATGGAAGAAATTCTTGAGATAATGTGGTCATTCTGACACATCCTTCAGATCTGCAAGGCCTTTTCCAAGCACTGTGGGTTCCTGTATGCTGTGAGATTGCTGGAGTTCACACTGTCACCCCACTATTGAGGGTTACATGGGATCTTATTGACAGCTGTCACATCTCCAGACTACGGTAAGCAGCAGGCAGTCACTGATGTCACTCACCCTGTGTCCTGTCCCCACAGCAGTCCTGCTGTCCCCAGCGCTGCTCTCTGGGCACTCTCTTGCCCCAAAGGACACACGCTCAGGGCTGTGCTGTAGGACCTTTGCTCTTGCCTCTCCCCAGGCTCTGTGGGTGGCCTTCTCATTGACTCCCATGCAACATTTCAAAAGGCCTTGGTTTTGTTCCAGTGCAGAATGCAAAAGGCTTTCAACATCTCAATTGAAACAACAGAAATTCCAGCACTGGGCTCCCTATTTTCTTTCCAAGAGCAGAGTGAGAGAAAGAAAGGTCTGCCCTTGTTCAGTCCTGGCGAGTCCAATCTAGAGCTGTATAAAAATGCATCTAAAAAAAGGACCTTTCTTCCAATAAATGGCCATTTAATGAATAAAAGAGAAACAATTGAAGTCTGCAGTAATAGAACAATTATGTGCTGTTGTGCGTTCCAGCTGGCTACACATTGAACAGTTCTTACAAATTGCCGGAAACGCAGCAGCACACGGATCCGATACGTTTCAGGACAGTCATTATTAAGAAGAAATACCATGTGTCAATCTCCCAAAGACCTTAGAGGGCATTATCCTCCTAAAATCCCTTAATTACTGCTCCGGGGCTCATGTGTGTTCCTGGCCCGCAGCATGCACGAGAGGGGAGTGCTGGCAGCAGTCACCCCGGTGTGATGTTCATTAACTTCCTCAGTCTCTGCTCTTTCCTCTTCTGAGCAGCAGAGGGAAGGAAGCTTGCTAGGAGGCTGCAAAGAGAGCAAGAATTGTTCCATGATGAGGAGGAGCCGTGGAGGGACAGGTAAGGCCACCAGAGCAGCAAAAGTGCAGATGTGAGATAAGAGAGGAAATTCAGAATAGGCAAGAAGAAAAGCAAGGAGGACAGCAGAGCCAGTGGGAGCAGTGCTACGTGCATCCTCCTTGGCACATGTTTCTTTGATATTTGGGGGTATTGGTGTTCTGGTGTGCTGCTGCCTAAAGTGGGATTTGGTCTGTGGGATTTGGTCTTTGCATCGGTAATGACTGAAATTTTTTGGGTGGTCCTTTGTGGAGCCAGGAGTTGGACTCAGTGATCAGTGTGGGTCCTTATGATCCTTATGAGTCCTTCCAACCTGGGTCACTTTACGATTCTGTGGTTCCATTTGATGGGCATTTCTGGATGCACAAATAGGAGAAAAGTTGTGGGGGGATACTGAGGTTTGGTAACAGGCACGTGGGGTCTGGAAAGTCCTCACTTGGCTGATTTTCTAACAAGCTTTGGTCATTCAAAAAAGTAAGGTCATGAGGGTTGCTTGGGGCTGGAGAGCGCTGATTAAACACGATATAAATACCTGTGCTGTGGTAGGTCTGTGGGAAGAATTTAAATGTCTGAAGAGCAGAGGAGTGGGGATTAATGAGCTGTGAAGGAAGGAGATGTATTTAAGGTGTTTGTGAATAGGGAGAGGATGAGGTTCCTGCTCCATATTTAAGATATTAAAGCTACTCGGCAGGTTTTTTTCTTTCAAAAGAAAGCCTGAAAACCCCCGCAGTTCTGAGCACTTGTCAAGGATGTAATGATGGAAATTTTGTCAGCCTCGCTTTGCATAATAGGGATCATTATGTGATGGTAAATTTCTCTGTATGTTCTGTACGTTCCTAATGTGGGAGGAATGAAAAAATTCCCGAGGTTTCTTTCTCAGAGCTTGTAAATGAACACGCTGGGCTGGATTGTCTTCTCATTTGTCAGCAGGGAAAGCACAACAGTAGGAAATCACAGTACTGGGACATAGGTGTGTTGTTCCAGATCCCGCCAGACTCCAGGTACTTCTTGCAGAGCTGGATTTAAGTTCCTGCTGGAACGCAGCTCCATCACTCAGGTGCTGTGTGCCAATCCTGAGCTGCTCTATCCCAGAATGGGGCTGAATGGTAGACGAGTACTTGCCTGGGTCAGCTGGGTGAACTGTCCCAGAAGCTCACTGCTCCTTCCTTCAGTGCTGTAGGGCTTTCTAACCACTGCAGAACGCCTTCCTGCCAATAGAAACTCAATACTTTTCTTCCAGACCTTTTCCAGGGTTTGAGTATCCTGCATGCTCTGATAACCAGAGAACAGATTTCTAACCCAGGCTTACCCGCACCACAACTGCCTGCTTGAGCAAAAATATGTCAAAGCTGGCTAATAATAGCAGCAAGGAATTTCAAAGGAGCTTATCTGATTTTAACAACCGGCTCCCCTCTGCTCCTTTGTACATCTCAGAGAGAAATACACGAGGAGGAGTGTCAAACAGGACTTTACAAAGGAGAGTTAAGCTATTGCAATCTGCAGTCTGCACAGAGATGCCCCAAGATGAAGCCAGGGGCTGCCAACAGCACCCCGTTCCCATCCGGCTCCCTTCCCATCCTGCATCCCATCTGCTAGCATAGGGTGTGTTTGGGTATCTGGAGCTGAGAACAGAACCAAATGGCATCCAACAATAATGTTAGTCATAGTCAGAATAAATTAGGCTTTCCAACAGGGAGGGCAAAGTGTCCTTTTGCATGCAGTAACTAGGTATTTGTTCAAAACAATTAGACTCCATAGCCTAGTTTAGTGCTTAATCAATTTATGTGGTTAGCTAAAGTACTGCAAATGCCCCTAATAAGTGGTGACACCTTGTTCCTAGAGCACTGCTATGTGCTTGCAAAGAAATTACATTTTTAATTATGCCACACAAGCCTAATGGAAAATCTAATTATGACACTGGTATTTTTCAACTTCTTTACAAATAGTGTATTTTCTGAAATGCAGTTGCAAGTGTTGCCTCTGCTGCAGAACTTCAGAAGAGGAAAAAAAGAGAGAAAGGATTCTGCTCAGAGTTTGTACAATGCTTCACTTTATTATTTATTAATCACTGCTATGTATTATTTGTATGCTGTTATAAATGTCCTGGTAGTCGATGCAGTAAAGCAGGCAAATGGGAGTCGTTGCTCAGAAGGTTCTGCCTGGCCTGAGCCAAACAGTTCCATAAGCAGTAGAAATAACTGAAGCTGTTCCTCAGGGATCTGTGCTTTGTCTTTTTATTCCCCGATGTCTGATGCAGTGTGATGGCTGCCTGAAATGCTTTGCATGGATTAGGGCACTCACAGATTTCCTTCATGCCTACTTAGGGCTCTGCTCTTGTTGGAGCCTCTTTATCCATGGGGACAAAGCAAAACCACTCAGACTGAGGCTTCTCTCCTTCCTTCCCCATCCTGCCGAGTGATGAAGTGCTTGCTGGCTTCCCAGGGCAGGATGCTCTGATAACTCCAGTCCAGCAGAGTGCTGATACAGAGACTGCATGGGCCACAAGCTGATCTTCTCCCGTAATTCCAGCCTGCAGGGATTTCTCTGAGAGCTTGGCCAATACTTTTTGTGAATTCAGCCATCTTTATATTGCTTTAAAACAGCATGATGCATCTTAGTTGGCTTATTGTTTAACCGCAGAGAAAAGCTGGGATTTTCAGTGCTATTCAGGGTTGGTCTAATGCTGTTTCTACTCAATACCCAGCACGAGCATCATCGGGGGCAAGGACAGCTGAGCAATTCTGCTCTTATCCCTTCTGCAGAGGGATCACCCTAGGAAGAGCAGCCCTAAAATCTCTCCTTTGAGCCACGGAGATTTGCTGGCAGTGGTCAAGATTTGCAGTGAGTGGCTCCCAGGGACTATTATTAATCAGCCAGACCAACCTCCCCAGTCTTTCAAAAGAAGGATGTGCCCTCCCCTGTGCCTGCATACATTGGGCACTGGGGCTTCTCCCCTGAGCTGTTGTGGAATTACTGGGCATTAACAGAGGCACATGGGTGCAGAGGAACACAAGTGCCCAGCTGTCTGGCATGGGGGCAAGCTGAGTTTCTCAGGCCAGTTTCTCCCAAGAATTGCTGGGGGGAAAATTCACAGCCACCCACAGGAGATCTGCTCTGAGAATGCATTTCAGAGCATGCCTAAAGCAGCAGACTATTTCCAACTCAGGTTGTCTAAGAAGCACAAATACACCCTGAAATTTGACTTGGTCCAATGTGTCCTGGGTGTGCCTCTCTCCTGCTCCATACATCACCAGCACAATCTATTGAGCAGGGCCAGCCTCACCTTTCTGGCCCTGTGTGGGATTGATTAGAAGCAGAACATGTTGCTCTGAGCTTCTATTTTTTATTTTTTTTCGCTTCCTTTAAAACAGTTTGTTCTGCTCGGATGCTCCGCGTCTGCTGATAGATAATGTTATGGGATGGACTGTAAAACCTTATCGCTGGAGAGCGCCACAAATGTGACTGTGCATTACTGTGCAGAGTCTCTTTTCCTGCACACTTGAAAGCATACTGCACAACTGCAAGTCTCCTGCTATCTTAAATACTCTGCCTGGACCAGCTGTGATTGCCTTGTGATAGGTGCTTCCATGAAGGCTGGAAAGCAGCTAAGAGCACCAGCTCCCTTCTTCTCCATCGGTTTAATTAGAGGCATCTACATTATCCCAGATGTTCTCAGCTACCTGAGGGTAGTGTATTAAAAATGCATGAAAGGTGAGGGGACAGTGCAAGCCAATGCTGGCTGGCTGTTCCTGGACCCTGGCAATGAAAAGGCAGTGCTGGGAGCTAAAGAGACCGCCTAGCATGGCGTCCAAGCAAACAGCAGAGCCTGCTGCCCTGAAGGCAAGAGATTAACAGAAATGTAGCTGGATATTATTTTAGGCTTTCCTTGGCTATTTTGGTTTACTTTGGCCTAATCTACTTTTTGTGGTTTTATTGCTTGGCTTGTGGAGTGAGTACAGCACTGTGTTGTCTTGCTCAAAGCACTGCTGCCAGGATGAGGCAATTTTCTTTCAGCAGATCCATCCCCAAAGCTTTCAGTGTGTCTGAAATTATGGAAGATACCCCGCCTGTGCTACTGAATTGGGCTATTGGGCTAAGGCTGCAGCAAGGATACACCTGTTAAGATATTAACCAACAGGAGCTCACAGAGATTAAATTTTATTTGCTGAATTACCACAATCAGAGTGGTCCCATCAGGTAAAGCTGCAGCAAGCAGGCTTCCCATTCAATCCTGCAGAACGAGCCTTCATTTCTCATTCCTGCAAGGAGCCCTACACAGCCCTGCCCAGGGGCTGCCCATCTCAGCCCACTGCTCCGTTTTGCCACCACATTTGTTAACCAGCAGGACAGTGTGAGCCCAGCCTGCCATTTGCATCCGTTAGAGGGGAAAACACCACGGTGTGCTCCAGTGCTCTGCTGGGAAAGAACAAGAAAATGCCTCAGAGGTAATGGCTTCCTCTGCAGCCCTCATTTTCACAGTGGTTGCAGAGTAAATCTCTGTCCTTGCTGGCCTTCGTGCTGCAGCCTGACTCTGCTCAGAGTGCAGGAGCTCGATTCGTTCCATGCCTTTCACAGAATCAGCTAATGCCTTCTAGCTGAATATTACCCCAATTTTAAGCCCATTAGGTGACAAGAGAATGCAGTGTGGAGCAAATTGAATGGTTTAGAGCATGCAGCGGGGCTGAGGCACTGAGTGTGGATGATACTTGGGAAGAAGAGAGAGAAAAGAGGGATCAGGCAACCCAGAATCATACATAGCCTTGGATATCTGCAGGGATGGGGCACCCACAGTTCTCAGCTGCAGTGCCAGCACCTCGCTGCCCTCTGAGTAAAGAGCTTTCCCCTCACATCTGAGCTAAATCTTCCCTCTTTTAGTTTAAGGCTGTTCTCCCTTGTTCTATAACTATCTGCCCACATACAATGTCACTTTTCCTCCTGTTTATAAGCTCCCCTCAAGTACTGGAAGGCCACAGTGAGGTCTCCCCAGAGCCCTCTAACTCCACCAGCTCTGGCCCTGACTTCCTTTGAATCAGGCATGCATTCTGAGCATCTTTCGTGGTTAAGAGCTGGGGTTAAGGCAAGTAACAGCAGCACAATGCAGGATGGAAGCCATTCGTTGGGTGCCTCTGCTCTGTTTCTCAGCCCCATTCAGGGATTTGTGAAATAGAACAGTCTGGGCACACTGGGCAGTGAGGGAATGGGACACAGGGTTGAGCAGGGCTATGATGCCTACTTGTGGGGGACAATCAGGGAGGAAATTGGCCCTCCTTTTTCACCCAGCAATCCTACCCTCCTCCCAGCTCCGCGGCAGGCACAAAACCCAATCCACCCCTGTGCTCTGGGAGGAAGCAATCTGAATTTATGGGCAATCAACGATGCTCTCTGCATCAGCATATTTGTGGAAAGCGCCTGTTACAGTTTTGCATAGTCCTAGTGAAAGTGGAGCAGAAATCCAACACGAGAGGGTTCCCGGGAGGGGGGGGGGGGAACACAAAACCTTGGATCAAGTCCAATATTCAAGCAATAAGACCTTAAGAAGCAGGCATCATTATAAGATAATTGACTGTGGAGAGCAGTCACACATCCCAAGGTGAAGCATAGGGCACTTAACATATCAATAAGGTCAATTATCTGATTATGTCAGCTGCCTTAGTGCTGTTATTAACCTATATTGCTCTTATTAACCTTTCTGATGAAGAATCTTTCAAAAATAATTATATTAAAGTACAAATCTCTCAAGTTTAAAATATGTGAATGTTCCATTTCAGTAGTCGTGTGTCATAGGATAATGAACATCTGATTGCCTGCCTGACACAATGAGGTTTTTAATCAGGCTCCCTTCCCCGGGATCAACGTGTTGGCGATGACAGCCTTCCCTGGGCCGAGGCGGTCTCATGAAAGCACTGCTGTCATGTTACCAGTGGCGGGATTTAAAATTGAAATGTGAGCAAATAAGACAAGAAATGTAACGAACATGCACGGGGAGAGGGGTCCTGGGAAAATAACCACCGAAAGCCTCTTCAGTCAATCGCAATTATTAAAGCATACAGCTGATTCAATTAGTGGTTATGTGCATGTGCGTATAGTATTTATTACCTAGCAGAGCTGATCAAAGAGGAGCACGTTGCTCATGAAAATTTGTTCATATTCATTTCATCTCTCTTTTTTTTTTTTTTTTAATTTTTTTTTGCTTCTGCGGAGCATTTTGAAGTACAAAAGTATTTTGCCACAACTTTCAGCCATTCTTTCATCTCTCGTGCAATGTGAGTGCTCTGATTTCTCCTGGGGATTACTAATTCATTACACGCTTTTGGCAAAACCCATGCAAATTCTGCTCATTACACGTTTTGATGAATGTATGTTTTTCTGTGTGTGCTTCTGTACAATAGGTGAAGTATTATCTCATACAGAGTGGATATTCATTGAAGGAAAAGAGGGCTTTATCTTTACCTGTGACTGATCAGGTTTGTGGTTTACTATGATTTGATTTTAAGTGACCACACTGAGCATCCTTTAAAGATGCTTTTCTTTAACCTCTGGAATTCATCTCTTATTTGAAATCACTGGGCATGGTTTTAAACTAAGATGGGTTAGGTTAGATATTAGGAGGAAGTTTTTCACCCAGAGGGTGGTGAGGCACTGAAACAGGTTGCGCAAGGAGGCTGTGGATGCCCCATCCCTGCAGGCATTCAAGGCCAGGCTGGATGTGGCTCTGGGCAGCCTGGGCTGCTGGTTGGTGACCCTGCACATAGCAGGGGATTGGAACTGGATGAGCATTGTGGTCCTTTTCAACCCAGGCCATTTTATGATTCTATGATCCTATGATTTTGAAAAATTCAGGTTAAGATATCAGTATACCTATTTGAGATTGACTTGTTTGTCTCTTTCTTTGAAGTACAGGTAAAGTAAACAGTGAGAAGGAGAATCCCATGGAAAGGAAAGCTGAGAAATTCTCCTCCGATGAAATCCCACTTATCTTTCCCTGAGGTACTCCCATCTCTAAGATCTGATAGGGTTATCAGAACAATGCATCTAGTACTGAGGAAGAAGTCATCCTGTAGTCACTCCACATCTTCTCTTGTCCTCTTTTACAAAAAGGAGCAAATGATGAAAGCTTATTTCCTTGTTTCCAAGTCCTGCTCAGGAGACCCCCATTTACTTCTTGCTGTGTGTTGGGAATGATAAAGGTGAACCTGATGGTGTGGGATGAGTCCCCACAGAGCACTGCCAAACCACTGCTGGGGAAAAATCCAGGCCCTTGTGTCACCATTTCGAGTCACAGCTCCGAGACTGGGGATGGAGTTCAATGTACTGGTGCTGCTGAGCACTTCTTTTGCACACCTTTCCTTTTCTATTTTTTCTGATGGGATTAGCACTACACATTCTTAGTCACCTTCCTGCTTGGAATTCTGCTGGAGATGGTCAAGCAGCAAGGGTTTGTGCCAGGAGTATTAGGGAGGGCTCTGCTGCTTTTCGCAAAACTCCTCTTAAAGTCTGCAGCGAGTCTATGGTGTTTGGGGAGTAATAGGAATGATTAGTGCAGCATTGAAAATCAATGTCTGCTGGGAATGTTTCAGCAGTAAACAGAGGGCAATTATCTGAAATGGGGACTCAAGGAGCACTGCTGTGTCCTGCAAATATTACTCACAGTAAGGAATGTGTGGCCCATGGCTGCTTCCACCTCCCACTAAGGTGTCAGAGAGTTGCAGTGACAGTATGTGGGGAGGCTTTCCCTCATTAGTCTTCTAGTAGGGCTGGGATTTGTCACCGTTAGGAAATCTATTGTGTGTGTGTTCCTGCCTCGTGGGGAGTGTTTCCTTCTGAGCATGGTAAGGCCAGAGCACGTCACTGATCAGGAGAAGCCCTCAGCCCAGGAGTGTTGTTGGCACTCAGTGCCATCAGCCCACACACTGGCAGATCTCACCCCTTCTCATCTCCACTTTTCTGAAGACAGCTGGAAAGTGCTGGGGCTGCTGTCAGGACAAGTTCAACATCAACTCTGGTATCTCTTTCTGAAGATCTTTCCTCTTTTAATAATTCCTCCTGACAACATCTGTATTGAGGTGCTATCTCCAGTTTGCGAATCATGCCAGAAGAAAGCTGTATCAGACAGAGATGAGATGTTTGATTGTGAGACAGATTACCCAGCGGCCTGAAACCGGATAATGCTGCTAGGGATTGAGTCTGCTTCTAAGGCAAAATCCAACTGAGGCAATTTGCAGGCCTGAATGCTTACATGAATTCATTTCCTCATTGCCTCTTGTTTCTGGTGAGTGAGGGAAAGGGAGCTGTCGAAATCTGTTGCTGCCCTTTACGCCTGCGGATATTCAGTATCAGGGGCCACTGAGTATGCACTGACCAATGGGCAGTGAGAGGACCATCATCGAATCCTTTGAGTTGGAAGGGAGCCATAAAGATCCCACTCCCAGCAATGAACAGGGACACCCACAGCTCCATCAGGTGCCCAGAGCCCCTCCAGCCTGATTTTGGGTATCTACAGTCTGGAAGGAGAAACTGTTAAGCTCAACATAGATCCACACATAGGTAGATCAACATATCACCCTATTTGTGTCCTATAGTACACAGTTCTCACTTTCTGAAGAATATCTTCCAAATATTTATTTTGCTTTTACCAACCAGGACAGAAAGACATGGCAAGGTGTGAGGAAAGGAATAGAAGACACTATGATTTTATTTCCAGTCTTGTGAAAATCTGCATAAGGACTATCAGAATGGCCTTTTTTTTTTCCCTTTGGTTCTTCCTGTGCTGAACTGCTCTGTACCAATAGCTTCAGTCCTTCAGTCTTTATGTCCTTCAGTCTTAAGTCCAAATCCTTCAGTCTTTATGTTATTCAGTCATTTGCTGAACACCTTCCTATTACACCACCAGTTTCTCAGGGCTGTAGCCATCACCCCCAGCATTGTACAACTTGCTCTCAGAGAATCTTATCTGGTCCTTGGTGATTTCTATATTCTGTTTCTCATTATACTCTGTAATAGAGCTTTTTGCTCCAATATTTTACACCTCAACCATTTAGATTTGTGTTTCTGAATCAATGTATCGCTTGTTCCCCTGAGGCTATGGGAGCTGGATGTGTGAACTTGTTATTTCCTGATGACAGTGTTACACAATGTTTGCCCTGGCTTATGCTGTAGTTGATATCTCCCAGTATCTTCCATCCCCATAGCGAAGAAGAAAAGAAAGTGTATGACAAGGTCATCTATGAGAGGATCATGGTGCTCCTGCAGAAGGCAGATGAAAATGTTGTACGTGAAAAGCTCTAATTTAATAAGAGGCACCGGAGGAAACAGAGAACTAGAAGCCATTTAGGATTGGAAATAGAGAAGTAGAAACCATTTAGAACTGCTGAAATTTCTGCTTCCATCAGGATCAACTGCCTGAGCTCCCACCCACATCACCTCTCTTAGCTGTAGCTGTCCTACAGCCTTCACCGCTGTGCAGAGATGGAGATTTGCCATCATCCTTCTATTTATTAACTGAGGAGGTCCTTTTTTTTTTTTTTTTCATTCTATCTTCTGTCTCTTTCCCATCCTTTTTAGGAGATGAGAAGAACCAGAAACACCATAATGGCTTCACCTGGTGACCAGTCATTCCTATTTATAGTGGATACTGTCTGCATGGAATTAGTAGTCTGTAAAATTCTCACAAAGCAGGCACTGTTGAACAGACATAAAGCTTGTTTTAAACAAATAAACGGATATCAAGCAAACAATGGAATTTCCAGACAGCTATTTGAAATGATAAGGAACTGATGGAATTTTGCCTGCACAGGTAAAGCAAATCAGCAGTAATTACACTTGTCTAGCCAGAGGGGGTGAGGAGGTTTGAAGGTGGAAAATTACGATACTTGATACCTCTTTTAAAGACACTGAGTTTGGCTGATTGCCATGGTTTGGAGTATCTGCAAGTAATTGTCTGCACTATCAACTAAATAAAAGTATACAGATTCTTTTCTGCTGGGATTTTTCTACAAAAGCAGTGTTTTGAGACTCTGTAATGATGTCCCAGTTGGAAGCTGGTTTCATGAGACACATCGCTCGTGGGAAAAGTGAAATCTTGTGAAGTTCGAGGGAACGTAAAAATGAGGATCCCTGATCAGCAGAGGAAACCTAGCAGCAGAAAGTTTGAATTCATCCCAGTGGTCACAGAGGCACTCAGTAAACAGCTGCATTTTCTTCTTTTTCTTTGTTCTGATTTATGTGGCTGTGTATTGGCCAGAGAAGACGCCACTGTCATAACTGCAGGCAGTGATGTGCAGCAGTGGATAAGTCTTAAAGTCCTCATGGAAGCTGATTTCAGTTCAATTGTGTCTTCCTTGGATCTGCATGTGTTTTGGACCCCTCAGCATGCAGAACAGCGAGGTGCTGCTCCAGGAGCAGCTCAGTCTGCTGCTATTTCATATTTTCCCTTCTGCTTGCAGTGACAACCAGAAAACGTGAAGGCATGTGGAAATGACAGCCAGCGAGAATGAAATTGCAACATCTGGGTTTGCTCTGGTGTCAGTTCTTACTTTATCCTCCACTCCCAGTTGTCCTGCACCTTTTGTTCACTGCACCACGTAGGCAATGCCAGAATAACACTTGAAATTATTGTCTATCAAGAGCCATGTTCTGTAGGCAGCATAAGACTGAGCCCCAAAGACCAATCTGTTCTGTGTTGGATGAACTCGAGGTTGGCTACTGGTGCCAGAGATGTTCCCTGCTGCTTCAGCAGCATCATTGTACCATCATCTGTGTGAGGCACTGCCCCTTGTGCAGGGGAGCATGGAAGGCTGCTGCTGAGCCACAGGGAATGCTGGAGAGCAGGATCAGTGCAGAACTGGTGATCAGCATGGTGGAGTGACATTAAAAACTCAATGCACGAACCCCCATGTGCAGCAGCACTCAGCTCTGTGCCGTGGGATTTGCATCATCAGGCCAGTCCTTGCTGTGACTCAGCTGTCACAGCCAAATTTCATGTTTGTTAAAGCGTTCGGTGAATGAGCACTGGATCGTGAGCTGCACAAATATTTGGAGTGACTAACATTCATGTACTGTTGTTTTTTCATAATAACAAGGACCCCAGGGAGGCTGAGCTCTGGCAACGGGAAATCATGACAGAAAGTTCACAGCTTGGAGTTGTTGGTGGTTTTTTTTTTTTTCTCCCCCCACTGCAGTGAAAATAATTGATCTATGGGATAAATGGCAGGAACACAGCTAAGGCTGCTGCTCACAGCTCCTGGGAGCATCCAGCAGCTCCTGGCACCGACCCTTGCCCAGCCTAGCAGAGCAAAGCTGCAGCTCAGGGTGCCCTTTCTCCTTCCACCAGCACTGGGGAGCTCTGTGGGCACAACTAAAGCCTCCACCCGTCCCCATAAAGCTGGGTTGGGTGCAAGAATCCATGTGCATTAGAGCAGTGGCAGGTGTTAAATAGTAGCAGATGTTAATATTGACAAACTGAAGTGGTTAAATGTGGAAATACAGTACCGCCGAGACGTGTGAAGTTAAGCAGTGACCTTCACACCGTACAGATCTGGTCAATAAAAAGGAGCTTTGTAGGAGTGGACCAATGTTGTGTGCACACTGGGACTGGGACATGACCACACAGCTCATCTCTAGTCCATATGGAGTGACTTTGTGCCTCCCATGGGGAAGGTCTGTATAAAGATGCTACAAATGCCCAAAAACCCACACCTTTTTTTACCATCCTGTGGCTATTCCTCTGCTTGTCCTCCAGTGACATTTTGGTGACACAAAGAGGTATCTCTAAACACTGGGTCCCTCTGCTGCTTTAGCCCCTTTCATCCTGGTTTTCTCTTTGTTCATACAGATCAAGGAGCCTTATGTACAGTCCGTTCGTGCTGCCATTGACGTTTTTCCACTGTCTTGTTTTATATCAGATCCAAAGCTGCTCTGGTCAAAGTCTGCCTCTCTTCACCTTTGCAAGGAATCTCGGTAGGACAAGGTTTTGACCTCTTTTGTTCTGGGGAACAACAGCGATTTATATTGCTATGGCATGATTCTGAACTCTGGGTGAGAGGAAGGAGATATTTGCTGCATTAAAGGGAGGGGGATTTGTTCTGAGGCTCTCCTGTGTCCAGAAGCTGCTCTGTGCTGGCAGAAGCATGCTCAGGATGTACCCTTGAATTAATCCCTATCCTCAGGCTGAGCAATGGGAGCTCACAGCCACTGGTGCTGTGTGCTCAGGTCACTTTATAGCTGAGGAAGCAACAAAACCTCTTCATGAACCGTGCTTCTACCTCACAGACCCAAACCAACAGTGAGCAAAAGGGAAGGATTTCCTGGCTGGAGGATACTTTGATGCCAGGTTTACCTAAGGAAGGTCTTTGTGTGGGATACATTTTCAGACCAGTATGGAAGGTATGGAGGACTGTAGACTGGTTGGGTTGGGTTTCTGCACCAGACATCAGGAATTAACAAGCAGGCATCCACAGGGGCCCACCAGCCTGATGTTTTTCAATGGCACCAGCTCCCACGTGCAGCAGCATGCATATAAATCACAGCCAGGAGACAGCATGGTGATGTTCTGTGACAATATTAGTGGGGGAAATCAGCTTTAATTTTTCACTTTCCATTTCTCAGCAGATCAAAAGTGAGTATGCACTGTCTTCATTAGCAAGGCAAATACCTAAGCACTCTGGAATGGGTGTGATTCCCTTTCCTCCCAAAGTGCAGAGCTGTAGATAAGCAGACATCAAAGTGCTAACTGGTAGCTTTCACCTAAGGATCCCAATCTTGCACAAGGTCCAATCCCACCTGAGGTCTATCAGGTGAAAAGATAGAAACGATGAGCTGTGCTGCTGCAAAGGGAGCAGGATTCTTTAAGGTGCTCAGGGGAACGACGCCACGAAAGACCCAGTGATTTCATTTTTCACTTGTAGATTAAACAACCCCAGTAATTGGAGTTCAGCTCTGTCCCACCTAATTCCACTCCCCTCAGGGTTTGCCTGGATTAGGGGTACCAGCATCCCCAGGTTCTTCCAGAATAAGTGGCCAAGATGAGGTGACTCCACGTTGCTGTGACAGTATTATGTTGAACCCTCAGAACTGCTGAGATAACTGGCAATCAACAGACCACCAAAAAATGAAAACCCCAGACCTTTAGCAGAGAGAGTTCAAAGCAGAGGCAATATTTTTCAGGAATTCCCTGGAGTGTGGGCTTTGATTACCTGGCTTTGTATTTCCAGAGCAGTAGAAGCAAGTTGATATCTGGCTTGGTGTTTTGCAAGCCTATTTATTTTCATCAGAAGGTTTTAGTGTTAGCCTAGAAGCACTGTAACTTTGCAATGTGGTGACACAGACCTGACAGAGGTCACTTTTCAAGGTTTTTAGCCCCCTTGGAGCCTACTGGTTTTCAATAGTAATCACACAGCTAAATCCATGCAGATGGTTTTGAAATTCATTCCAAAAAGCCAGAGTGTTTCCAAGCCTTTGTTTCAGCTAACATCATTACAAATACTTGAATGACTTTCAGAGATCATATAGGATATATCTCCAGTCAAAATGAGTTAGGAGCAAATTGACATGCTCAAGCACCTGGGAAAGAACTAGCTCTGCTTGGCTTTTGTTGTTTGCGTCCATTTGTAATTAAATTATTTGCTCTAAAACTTGATTGGTATTGACAAAGAGTACATTTTCTCTATACAGAATACAATTTTTTCTTTCCATTGTGAGTCAGATATGATTCTGATCACACCAACACGCTTCATGTCAGCCCAGATCTCTCACATAGCACAGAGGTGCATCAGTCCTTCTGCACCTACCACTGGAGTCAGGGTTCCAGAATAGCTTGACTTCTAGAGACCAAAATTGAAGGTGCTAATGGGGGACTTTTCATAGGAAGGCTTCTCATCCATTGGAGACAGAAGTGCCTAAAATCCATCTCAATCTGGTACAAGCAGGATAGTGTTTTCAAAGTTTCTAAGTCACCAAAGAACCAGAAATCTATGAGGTAAACATTTGAGAGAGCTATCCAGTTTATCCACCTTATTACCAAATTGTAGGGCATTCATTTTCCTGGATCACTGAGCTAAATAATTTCTTCTTAACTCCGGCCTAGGGGCAGAAAGATAGGCTCTTGACTCCCAGTTCAACACTCAAAATATTTCTTCTTTGTTAGGAATACAAAAGCTGCAAATAAGTTCACCCACTTCCTTGACATAAAGAAGGTCTATGGGGAAAGAGAGGTACTCATATTACCTAATATTACATCTTTACATCACTTAAGGCATGGGCATCCAACCTTTTGGCTTGCCTGGACTGCACTGAGTGAAGAGGAATTGTCTTGGGGCTTGCATAAAACATGTAGGTTGCTCCAAAAGCAAAGCTTCCTATTTATTTCCATGGAAAGTACAACACATACAAAGAACAAAATAACACAGTTTCATAGAGCGAATACTCAGCTACAAAACTCTATTTTTCAACACAGTCCCCCCCAGCAGCTATGCATTTTCACCAGTGATGAATAAGAGCCTGCATGTGGCCTTTGTGAATATCTGGGAAATGGAGGCTCCATGTGAGTCTGCAGGATAGCCCTGATTTGAGGCCTTCCTGGCTAAAAAATAGCACAATAAACTTAAAAGATGAGAGGATCAGCACTGATGTAAAGGCATCTGTTTGGAGGGATCTGGATGGATCCTGGTGCCCCTGTGATGTTTGGATGCAATCTCTTCGTGGTCAGCCTGACAGTGACGGAGTGGTGACTGGTCTGCCTCAACGGAGGTGGATCCACTTCCATCAGGTCGTCCTCCAGAAGTGGGTCCACCTCCATGGGCTCTTCATCACTGGTTGGTCTACCTACCATCAGGCTGGTCTACCTGCATGGGGTTGATGTCATAGCTCCTTTCCACCAGCCACCTCATCTTGATGGGCGGATGGCCCATCCCATCAGCATAAGAAAAATATTTTGTATATCTCATCTAGAGACAAGCTGCCACTGGCTGCTTCAGCTCAACAACTGAGGTTCTAGACAGAGTCTCTGGATTCATAGGGCTTGGAACAGGAGGTGGCCAAGGTGATAGGATTCTGACAGTGTCCCCTGGTAACCAAAACGTAGCAGCTGCACTAGGACAGCAGGAGGGGTCCTCAGCCTGTGAGGTTCTTGGGGTTTGATGGTGGGGTTTTCCACCCTGAGGATGAACAGGCCAATTAGGGATTGTTCTCCTCAGCCTGTTCTCCCCTTGGTCACAGGATGGGTGGTTGTAGGTGAAGCCAGGTCCTCCACGGCAGTTTTGGAGTCACACCTCTTGATAAGCAGTTTGAACAGATTGGTGGATGGGATGGGATGGGATGGGATGGGATGGGATGGGATGGGATGGGATGGGATGGGATGGGATGGGTTGGGAGGCCCAAGGATGTTTTATCACCTGTCTTGCCCCTACACAAGGGGTTTGCCTAGTGAGTATGTCTTGTTTCTCTGACTCTTCCTAGTTAGGACCTTTGCATATTGAAGCCCTAAAACTGGGGAATAGCTACAAGCTAATAGGGAGTTAATTATGTGCCTATCACCATTTCTCTTCTTCTGAATACTGTCACATGCACGGCAGTGAAGCGGCATCTTTCTTTTACTGTTGTTAAGCTGGGCATGGTTTCCTCACATCCAGCATTTCTCTGTTTCTGAAGGTTGCACGTTCATGTTTCCTGCCCAGAAGGTTTTCACCTTTGCCCAGTTGATGGCTCTCCCAAGCCCGTTCCTGTGGGCATTGCTTCCCTGCTGGCTCTGCTAAAGCTGAAGCTGAGCTGGCTGCTGCTGGGGAGTCACGCAGCTCAGCATGTGCCCTGCTTTCTCTGTTGCTTGATGCTAATGCAGCACTAATTAACTTGGCTTCTGGGAGCTCGTGTTTTGGGTAGGAGCTGAATCCTGTGGGTGCTGCTCCTCCAGGGTTTGGAGGTGTTGGACAGGCAACTGGGGAACATGACAGCAGCAGCCTCATTCCTGGGCTCTCTGGGATTACACCCTGAAGACACAGAGAGCAGCCCTTTGAGGTTCTGCACCACCTGCACCATGCTCCTGCAAAAACATCTCCAAACAAGAGTTTTGAGGATTAAACATCTCTTTTTTTTTTCCTTTTTTTTTTTTCCACCCCCAAAGAAATCAAACTGTTCCATGGAGAAGGAGGATACTTTTTTAGAAAGTCTGCTTTTCAGCTCTTGAAATATTTATATCTATTCACATAACAGCTGAGCCACTCTTTTGTATTAATGTCTGCTTCATTGTGCTTTTTTCTCAGGAGCAACAAATCTGCCTTGCATTAAACTGCAGTCTGTGTATTATTCTAAATTTGCCTTTTAGAAGGTGGCTCAATTCTGGTGGGAGGTGTAAGCAAGCTGCGTTCCCATGCTGGGTCTGAAAACCCAGAGCTGGGCAGGATCAAGCTCTCCTCCTTTTCCAATGGGCTGCTTTCATGTTCATCTCAAAGTGACCCTCCTGAGCATCCCCAGACAGCAGCCACTGCCGCAGCTCTGCTCCGTGACATTGATAAACCACAACATATTGTTTAACATATTGTTCCCAGTCCAACATATTGTTCGCATTCATCATGGAAGCAATCAGTACAGAGCATTTTATTGCAAACCTGTTTCCTGGTGCTCATCATTAGGTCATTAACCTTAACAATGTCAACATGTTCTCGGTATGCGGTTTAATTGGAGCGCGGTACAGAGCAGTTGCACAGGCTGTGCCACATACAGGGGCAAGCAGTTTAAGAGTAATAGAAATGCAGTACCAATATGGCACGATGCTAAATAAAGTCGGGTCTGGACAGGAGATGTAAATTAAAGAAGCAGCTGTACAGAGGGATGTCCGAAGTATTTATTTGCTGAAGCAGAATTTCCTGCGAGCACCCGCGCTAGGTGAAGGCTTTAGTTTTATTGTATCAAATTCCAGATGTGGGTTTTATAGGCGTTTTCCCTTGGTAGCTTTACCATATCCAAGAGAAGAGAAGGGAAGCTCAAGGACTGCTGCCACTCTAACTGCAAATCCTGACATGGCAACGCTTTCCTTCTGAGATTCCTGGTAAGGCACAGACCTCTTGTCTGCTGGGATTGCTCCAGGCTATGTGAAACCAAGAGGTGGTTCTAAAGCATTGATTCTCCATACAAATTAGGAAGATGTGACCACTTCACCGTCAAGTTCTGCTGGTTTTTGCTTGCCCTGCAGCAGCACATAGGTGGCATCTAATTAACCAGTGTGCATATGTGTGTGAAAGGATTCTCTCTTCCTCTTTCCTCTCTGCTCCAAGTGAAACCACAAACTGCTCAGCTGTGTGAAACCAAGGGCTGTGCTATAGGAAAGGAAAAAAGTGTGGCAGGAAAAGCAAAAGTAGATGGCAAGTCGTTAGGGTGGATCTCTGAGCCCCATCTCCATGTTGCTTCCATTCCTCTTTCCTTGCTGGTTCCTTTCCCCTCAAACAAAACACCATTTCCTGCTCTTTTGGTCATTTCTACCATCTCATTTTTTAGACTTGTTTTTTAGCTTCAGCATCGAGCATTGCAATGACTTGACAGGAAAATCCAGAGGTCTGACTGACACTCGATTTCTCCCCCATTATGAAATAAACAAATTTCTTTAGCTTCGCACAATATTCTTCTGAAAACAGCTATTGAACTATGCAAGTCTCTAGACTGGGTAATCAATACTCGCCAGTTTGGGGAAAATAAATAAAAAAGGGCACAGAAAATGATGGATGGGAATATCATCAAGTGCTTTTTGAGTTGATGCTTTGCTCAGATCGCTCAGCTGCTGAAGGAGAGGTTGGGTTTGTTTTGCAGCAGCAAAATGGCATCAAAGCTTTCAGAGTCCCACCTTCAAACCAGCCCACAGTCATCAGGAGCTCCTAGTGCGTTCAGCCAGCAGTGCCTTCCTGTCTGACTTCTGCATCTGAGTTAAAAAAGACAACAGCTTGGGAAGAGGGAGAAGCTTCCTGTTCTCCCACTGAGGGATTTACGACCCAAGCTCACTGTTTCGACATCTGGGTGTACCTCAGCCTGTCTGGATGGATCAATCAGAACCATGTGCAGGTGAAAGGTTTCATCAGCATAGAAGCCAGCATCAGCCTAATTTTCTTGACCTTTAGGACAATTAAGACCTTTTAGGGAGCCAGATAGGTCAGGTACCAGTTAACCATCTTTCCGTGACCAACAAGCACTGCCTGAGCTTTCCCAAAGCAGCAGCACAAGGAGTAGTATGCTCTGCAATATATGCATGCACCTTGCAGCTGATGAAGGAACAGGTGCAGTTCAGATGTTGCTTCATGCAAATGAGAACAGACAAGGAGAGGAGGGACAAACGTCTTTAACAGTCTGTGTAACCTGGTGAAAAAAGACAGGGAGGTGACCTCACGTTGAAAGCTAGCATAACACTGGAAGAGTTTGGAAAGCTCATGGAAGTGGAGAGGAAATCAGGCCGTGCTTTCAAGTGAATGCTTTTTTCTCTCCAAATCCACTGAGTGTAGTTGCTTGAGTAGTCCTTAGCTGCCACTTCCTGAATTCTCAGTCTGATATTTCCTAATAAAAGCAAGGATCGAATAAAGTGACTGGCACTGGTGTACCTGGGGAGGAGAGGTGAGCATGAGAGCATTGCATATTGCAGAAGGGATAGCATCCTCCTTGTCCTGGCCAATCCAGTACCTGAGTGCAATCCAGCTGCCCCAGGGAGGATGCACCATGGCTGGGACATGCAGGTAGTGTGGCTGTCTTTGTTATTAGGGGAAAAATCAGCATCTCTATCAGATCATCTAACAGAAAGTTTTTTGTACGATCACAGAATCGTTTAAGTTGGAAGGGACCCTGAAAGGTTATCTATCCCAACACCCCCGCAATGAACAGGGACACCCACAGCTCCATCAGTGCTCCGAGCCCCATCCAGCTTGACCTCGAGTGTCCCCGGGCACCAGACATCCACCACTTCTCCAGGCAACCTGTTCCACTGCCTCACCATTCTTATTGAAAATACTTCTTCCTTATATTTAATCTAAATCTCCCCCCCTTTTAGTTTGAAACCATTTCCCCTTGCGTACTGCTCTTTGGAGTAATTGCTTTCCCTTTGAGGAAGCTGTGATGCAACTTTGCAGAATGGCACTGTTTTTCTGCATTAATTCTTATTCACAGATCCTCTGGGATAGATCTTTCAGGTTCCCAGAAATTCTTCGTCTCTTTGTTGTAATTAAGCAACTCTCAGTGGTCAGATCGGATCTGTGAGCATGAGCAAGCCTGTCAAATCAATACAAATCATTGCCAGACATGAGCTTAACAAGCCTGACCAGGAAGTACAAGGAGGCCTTCTGTCATTTAAAGAAATAAACAGGAGGCAGAGAACTTAATTCAGCTCAATCAGCCGCTAAGCCTGGCCTGACAGCTGGCCTTCAGAGACACCTTCCCCTTGCTCCTGCTTTTAGCTGAGTCGGCAGTTTTCCCTCATATCCTACAAGAGAAAGGATGGACAAAATGCAGTGCCGGAGCAACCCTGGGTTGAGGGCACAGCATAAGTGATTTTGGCACTTGGAGCTGCTGTTTGAATTGAATGAATCCTGGCAAATGAATGTGCGTGCACAACATCAGCTGCCCAAGGCTGAGATGTTTGGAAAGAAAACAGAAGTGTGAAGGGAGAAAGAGGGGATCGTTGGGCTGATGCCATTGAGGGGAAAGAGAAGGGATCCGGTGGGAGATAGGGATTGAGAAGGAGGATGACATGAAGATGTGAAGATGGAGGAAACTCAGAACTTCTCAAGTGCTTTTCTCAAGTTCTCAAGTTCTGTTTTGGCCCCTCACTATGGGAAAGACATGAAGGACCTGCAGTGTGTCCAGAGAACGGCAACAGAGCTGTGAGGGCTCTGGAGCACAAGTCTGATGGCGAGCAGCTGAGGGAATTGGGATGGGTCAGTGTGAAGCAGAGGATGCTCAGGGGAAACCTCACTGCTCCCTACAACTGCCTAAAAGGAGGTGGTGGAGAGGTGGGAATCAGCATCTGCTCCCAGGTAACAGCAATAGGATGAGACGTGATGGTCTTCAGTTGTGCCAGGGGAGGTTTAGAAGGTTCAGGTTGGATTCTGGGAAAAATTTCTTCTCAAAAAGTGTGGTGATGTATCGGTACAAGCTGCCCAGGAAGGTGGTGGAGTCACTGTCCCCAGAAGTGTTGAAGAAAAGGATAGATGTGGCCCTGAGGGACATGGTTAGTGGGCATGGTGGATTGGATTGATGGTTGGTCTACATGATCTTAGAGGCCTTTTCCAACTTTTATGATTCTGTTATTCTATATAACAGCAGCAAGACAGGAGTCGAATTCTCAATTTCTGCCTCTGAGTCTGTTCTGGCCCTTGGCCAAGTTGACTGAGCTGAGTAAATGTTTGTTGGCTCAAAGGGTAAAAAGTGGATCTAGGTACTTAATTCAAGATAATGAAGATGGAAAGTCAAGTCCTGATACCACCCAAGTAGAGAGGAAGCTTGCTGTCAGTGCTACACAAAACCTTGGGATCAGGGATGCGCATCAGATCTCGCTTCAGTTTGCCCATCCCAGGTATTGTTCTCAACCCTACCTCAGCTGGCCATTTGTACAGTCCTAGGTTAGATGAAATATCTATACATTGCAGGTGCAGGAGAAGCACAGCTGGCCGTTTTGATTTGTATATGTTTATGTAAATGCCTCATAAAATATCCCCCATTGGGACAAACCAAAGTCACGCATCATAAAGATCAGCCTCTGTAATGGCTTCTTTACAACAGCATTTGCCAAGGTAGTGAAAAAAATATGCCTGTGTTTATAGGAAATTAATTTCTGCCCTGTCAGTGATCAAACCTGAGCAAGAAAAAGGAACTGAATGATCCCAGTGGCTTTGCTCTAGCAGAGAACTGCTTGTTGGAGCCTCAGTGGTGTTCTCTGGTGGGGATGGTTAATCAGAACATCTCTGAGCAGCAAGGCCCCAGCTCAGCAAGCCCTGTGCTCATGTAGCAAACAGCCTTTCTGCAGCAAAGCACTTAATCACACCCTTAATTTTACACCTGTTCTACGGCGCACATGATCTGACTGCATCCAGAAGGTGTGTGTGTGTCTTGTGCTGAAGAAGAATGGGGGTTTGCCTTGGGGCTTGAATTAGCATACAAAGAAGGAGGTGCCTTAAGAGGCAGCAGGGTTATTTAAAACATAAACCAACCCAAGCATGACAGGACCTACAGGAGAAGAAGGTGTCTCAGTGCCAGTAGATGGTGCTCTGCAAGCTGCCTTTGTGGGTGGGCTGAGCTCCGCACTGCTCTCAGTGCTGTGCAGCACCCCAAAAGCTTTGTGACTTGTTGCTGCACACTGCAGAGGTCTCTGTGACTTTGCCAGTAGCATACCTAGGGGAGTTCTGCAGAAGGCAGATGGATTTTCTGAGTGTCTTTCACTGAGCGTTGGCCACCAGATAAGATTTTTGTAGCAAGAATGTAGCTGCTCAATGCTGTGGATGAACCAAGCCTGTGCTGTCTAACTCTGATAGGCTTCTTCTGAAGAGCTGGGAAAAGTAGGTGAAATCCTTTCTCAATCTGAAATTGGCTGGGAACTGATCTATGAATTCATTAAACACATAAAAGGTTTTTTTTCTCTTGAAATCTGTTGTAAAACATGCTCGATGCTTAAATTATCTTAACATTGTGTATCTTGCTACAGTTCCACCTTTGGGAAGCTGCTGCACCTGCTGCACTAACAGCATCACTCCTGCCACACTGGTCCCTCCTGGCTTAGTGCTTTCAAAGGCTCTGCTGCAGTCATGTCCTGGCACAGGGTGTTTGTGTGTGTGTGTGTATGTGTGCATAGAGATCTGCTGCTTGAAGCAAGCACGCTACTGTGCAATCCCTGCCAAAGAAAGAATGGCTTGCATCTGTCCCCTTGCAGCCAGAGATTAATCCTGGAAGACATAAAGAGCAGTAGATATGGCAGCTGTTCAAATTAAGTGTTTGTCTATATGTACCCACCCCACTGTGTCTGCTAAATCTGGCTTTGGCCATTGCAGTTCATCTAGCTCAGTCGATGAAAGAGAAGTCTGTTTTCTTGCACATCCCCCTTAAAATCTGAGGAGTTTCCCTGACACGGTGATGCATAGTTATACGCTCAGTAAAAGTTAGAATGATTTATGGCTTGTGCACCGTAAATCAATAAAAAGAATCACAGGCATTGACAGCACATTCACAGCCCATTTCTTTAAAGGGAAGGCACTTTTCCATCCTTCCCGCTTCAGAACCGTTGGTACATAGGAGGTTCCTGCCACTAACAAGTGCTAAGAGAGTCTTTATAAAGCTTGCAAAACCTACATCTTATGTAATGCTTCTCCTTGCATGCCCTTCCTTGCTGTATCATCAAAAAACACCATGTCCTCCACCCTGCCTTATCAGATCACCTCCTGCGGGGTACGAGAACAAAACATGTTTTTAAAAGCCTGCTGGTTTTTGAAACACTCCCGAACCAGTCTACTAACCTCTGACTTTCCTTCCAGCCTTGGCATCAATCCTAATTCAACTGTGCGTGGTTGGTGTGAGAGCATTGGTTTGGGCGTCCCTCCTGGCCAGCCGGGCAGTGATGCTGCCCGTGATTTGCACTTTCCTATTTCTTGTTTCAGGTGCTGCAGGATGGGTTACGTAGGGCAAAGGGATGCTGTTAGGTGAGTGCAGCCCCACATGTGGCACAAGCAATGGCTTTGCTTTGCTCGAGGCCATGCAGTCTGGCATGGGGATGTGGAGCCTGGGTCCCAGCTAAACACAGCTTCCTTTTACTTACATATAGATACCAGTCCTGGAACATGTTTAACTGCTTTGTTGAAATGGGCTGTAAAGGGGCCATAAAATTTAGCCATTTAAGTCTGGAGAAGCATTAAGAGACTCTTCAGTGGTGGATGGGTTATAAATAGTCCACAGCCACCCGCACTTCAGTAAATGCCTACTTACTGGCTGCTTTGGAGGAGCCATCTCCAGATATTTGCCATCTGCTCCTGTAGCAGAACAGGGCAATTGCACAGGGCTTCTTGAACCAATGTTACCAAGCCTTCAGGAAATCAGCTTTTTCATTAAAGCTTCCATTTGCCTCTAAAGGCAGCGTATATTACAGGTGTGCTTACTCCTGGGGAACAAAGCGTGTGCTCAGATATTCTTTAGGTAAGCTGCAAACTTTCCTGAGTCAGGCCAAAATGGAGATTTTTAGCAGCTCACGGTGATTGAATGTCTCCCTGGTTTCTTTTGGAAGAATGGGATACATGCTTTGTACAATTGGCATTATCTGTACAACTGCAGCACTGTATACTGCAAGCAACACCTCGTCATGGTGTGCAAGAGTGAATGAAAAAGCAGCAGTGATTCTAATTACTGTATGCTAATTGGGCTGCATTCAGGCTCATTGATGCTGCTATTATGCTGCAAGAAAACAATGGCAGCATATGTACTTATCTTGCTCTACTTATCCTATGATTATTCTCTGTAAGCACAAAAACATACTGAAAATAGCAGCCTGAACACAAATCAGTCCATGAAATGGGCTGCTAGGAGTTCAGCAGTGAGCATATTCGTTCTCTCTTGTTTTGCATCAAGTGCATCATCCTCGATGCCACAGCAGCCCAAAGCACCTTTATCTTGTATCAGGTTTGGCTGTCGACAGCATAAGACAACATTTGGTGTTGTGCCTGTACTGTGTACTTACGTTGCCCATTGATTGCTGCTTTGGTAACATAACTTGCTCTGTACTGTAAATTGGAGTAAGGCATTCACATATTGTTCTTTACAGTAGTACCCAATATGCTGAAAGCTGCCAGAGTCATTACAAAATCATCAGTGCTTGTTCCAGTGCTTCGTTCTGTTCGTCTAGCTGGCTCTTTTGCTACCATATGTATTTATTGAAGCTGGCTGAGTATCTTATTCTGTGGTGTTTTGCTTATTTATCCAAGAATGAGTTCATCAAAATTCAGCCAAGCTTTCTGTCCTCAACATACACAAATCTAATCTATAGCTTCTGAATACGCCCATTGCAACAGCAACAGAATGCAAAATTGAATGGGCTTCAAACACTGAATACAGTCTTGATAGGAGCAATGGAGGACGTCTTCCTCCCCACAGATCCACCCCGGGTGCTACTCTGGAAGGGCCTCAGAGATGAGCTGGATGGGGTCTGAGCACTGATGGAGCTATGAGTGCCCATGTTCATTGCAGAGCGTTTGACCAGATGGCCTTTAGGGGTCCCTTCCAAATAAACAATTCTATAAAGACACCATTTTTCTCTTGAACGCACCAACCTTGCCTATTACCTCAAATTCAGTTCCAGTGCTGAGACCCTGGGGGGTTTCTGGCAGGTGCTTGTCTGAGGGCCCATCAACTGGTAAAATGGTCATGATGTCATGTACAATATTGTGGTCTCATCAGGGAGACTGATTTGTGTTGCATTAAGCAAGACAGAGTTGCTAATCTCCACTGAGGTTTACATGGGAAAATTTAAAGCCTATTCCAGTATATTAAATGAGACTGAAAAGCTTCGATCAATAATTTCCCTTGTATGAAAAATAAGAGATGAAAATGATGGTAGATTGATTCAAAAGACTTAATGCCAGATACCAGCTGATGGAAGTACCTTGTAAATAGCATTTTGTACGGTTGCCAATGAATTAGCCTAAATTGTGAGGGTGATTGAAATGTATTTTATAATGTTCATCCCCACTTTAGTGGCCATTTACAAAATTTAGAAGAATATGAAATCCCTAAAGAGTAAGTGAGCAGCCTGCAAAAAAAAGAGTAGCTAGCAGTGGTAGTTTGCAAATGAGGTCTTGGAGTACTTTATAAGACAAAAAGCCTGACTTCTTTACAAGCAAGAAGAATCAGTGTTAGTAGTGTTTTAAATTTTAAAATGTGTTTTCTAAGTACCTCTTTTTTCATCAACCCTCTCTTTTACATGGAGATTATGATCTTTGATGTGGAAAGTGAAATGGATTTTTTTTTTTAAAGTTAATTTGGTAATAAAAGAACTCTGCCTTCTCTGAACTGCCTTGCATAGCCACGGTGCTTTTGTAGTACTGTATCTTGTCACACTGCTTTCTCCAGGGAATTGAGGTTTAAGCAAGTGTTGCTCAGCTGGCTCACTGCAGTGAGTGGTGATGGCTCCTGGGGACATCCCAAGGTCACAGCTACAAGAGGTTGGCCAAAGAGGAGTGTAGGTCATCCACATAGTGTGATGTAGCCCATCATTCCCTGTCCATTTGAAGAGCTCTGCAACACTCTTTGTCCTTCTCAGGATCACCTTTGTGATTCCTGGTTGCCCCAGGGTTGTCCCAAGGTTGTTCACTCCAATATTTGACATAGCCTACTGTATGGGTCTATCACAGCCATGCTTTTTGTATACCCACAAATAGAGATAACAAATAGCTGTAAAGTCCTGCCAGAGTTGCTCCAAAGAGAACCAGTGTGTTGCAGCGCCATGAGTACGTGGCTTTTTTCCAGGAGCTGAAATGAACAACACTTTTTTTGTGTGCTCTCATAGTGAGCCATCAGGAAAGGTGCTCTGAACTCTGCAATTTTGGCTCTAAACTGCTTGGAGAACTTTGGGAACTGATGATCTTTTGCTTTAATGTGCCTGTCTCATGGTCATATAGTAGTGATACCAGAGTGCATTTCTCTGCTGGCTGAAACCAGGACATGGTGCAGGCAGATCTTGCTGCAGCTCTCCAAGTGAGCTATCAGCAGGCTGCGTGTGACTGCCTGAACCAGGCTCATTTCCTCTCCCTGTCTCCAGGCTGAGTCCTGAGTTTCCCATTCCTACACAGCACTGCTGAGCTTGTACAAGAGTTTGCCTGGAGTGGATGCTATTTGTTATATATATCAGAAGGGCTAGATGTTAAGAAAAAAAATCTTTACTCAGAGGGTGATGAGGCCCTGACACTGCTGCCCAGCAAACTGTGGGTGCCCCATCCCTGGAGGTGCAGTGGATGGGCACTGGGCAGCCTGAGCTGGTGGGGGTCCAAAAGCCCACGAAGGGTGGTTGGAAGTGGGTGATCTCTAAGGTCTCTTCCAACCAAAGCCATTCTATGAGTCTGTGGGTTAAGTGGGAAACTGCTTGCAAGCTGCATTGAATGAGAAGTTATTTTAGCAAAGCATTTTATGTGCATTCCCACCTTCCTGCCCCACAGTCATATAATCTGTGAGAAAATAGCAGTGCACGGCAGCTGGTGCTGTTACAAGGATGGTTAATGAAGGGCTTTGTCCTTTAACTTACCGCATTTTATTGGAAAATAAAGGAAATACAAACAAGGAGGGGCTGTGCAGCACCCACAGGACTGCCTTGTTCAACAGAGCCAAAGGAGAAGTAACGTGTCCTCATGAGTAACAGGAAGGCAGCAGTTTTTCTGGTGATTCAGTCTACTAATTAGTTTCCAATATTCAGTCCACAACATTTTTGCAGGAAATAGGCCTTTCCATTTATAAATTGTTGTTCTACCAAGCCACAGTTTCTAATTTGAGGACTCATGGCTGGTGAAGTGGAAGCACACCACAGATACCATGCTCCCAGCACAGTGGTGAGGCCAGACCTTCCTGCCTCTCACCTGGATCCTTTCCCTCACTGACTCGCTCACTGCCAAGTTTTTGCACCCAGCTACTTGTTCTGGTGGAATTCACAAACATGTAAATACATCTGGGGCCTTCGTTTTTCTTCCAGGTGTATCTGAAGTCAGCTGAGCAGTTCAGAAGAAGCATGGGGATCTAGGAATGTGCCCAGCAGGGTGCCTGCAGGGGATTGCCTTCTTTATAGTCAGAGGACTCAAGGGCTTAGGAAAAGGGTAGATTTCTTGCTTTCTCTTTATTGCTGCTCTTTGTGATGCCTTTCCCTGTGCAGAGCTTACACAGACATGTGGTAGGGCTACTGTCATAGAATCATAGAAGTTGGAAAAGACCTCTAAGATCATCTAGTCCAACCATCAACCCATGCCTGTGTTTGCTCTGTGCCATGTTCCTCAGTGCCACATCTCCACAGTTCTTGAACACCTCCAGGGACAACGACTCCATCGCCTCCCTGAGCAGCTGCGCCACTGCACCACCACACTTTCAGAGCAGAAATTTTTCCTAATATCCAACCTGAGCTTCACCTGGCACAACTTAATGTCATCACCTCTTGTTCTACTGATGTTACGTGGGAAGAGAGGTCGATCCTCACCTTTCTACAATCTCCATTCAGGCAGCTGTAGGGAGCAGTGAGGTCTCCCCTAAGCACTGACCCTTCCCAGCTCCCTCTGCTCTCCCCCTCAGACTTGTGCTCTGCTTCACATTTTCACTGCCCTTCTTTGTAAATATTCCAGTGCCTCCATGTCCTTGTGGCAGTGAGGGGCCCAAAAGCCAAATAAATCTTTAGATCTTCCAAATACTACACACTGGAAAGCAGTGCCTCTTTTAGAGAGGGGGTTCCAATCCTCCAATTCACACTTCCATGGGCTCCATGCTAAAAAGAAACTGTTTCTTCCATTTTGCAAGAGTGCCAGCAGACAGCGAAGGTAAGGAGGTAGAAATAAAGCTCACTTTGGTATGGCTGCCAGCATAGTTACCTGCTCCAGGAATTTTGAATAAAAACAGTGTCTCAAAATTAGATTCCAGACACCCTTGGGAAGAGGAACTGCTTTGGGGTGGGATGCAAGATCTTCCCCTGGTGCAAGTGCTTGGTTTCCAGGGTTCCTGCAAGCCACGTCTGAACCAATAGGAAATCAAGCTATCCATGTGTTCTTGCATGCTATATATTGTTGTTTTGGGAGGGCTTGGGGGAAAGTCAGGGATGGAGGTAAATATTGAGATGGAGCATGTAACCTGGATCTAGTTTTTAAATCCTTTCCAAATTTGGGTATTTGATTTTTTCATTTTAACCTATTGTAAGTGGCAAGGTTTTTATCCAGTGCTGCTGGTATAAATACACTGATTCAATGAGGAGTTTCCTTAAAGGTCTCACTTTGAGTTAAAAAAAACACTGAAGCAACCAAAAAAAGCATAGTAAGATTCTGTATAACTTCTCAGTACCTTTTCTTGATGCAAGAAACTTGGGATGAAAGTGAAGAGACTTGTAATTTCTCCCTTGTGCTGCCTGCTGTATTTGAAAATCCTGTTTGACATTTGAAACTGCACATTTAAAATAGGTTCTTTGTGTTCATTCAGAATTTGAAGGTTATTAAGGGTAATAAAGTATTGTGGAATGCATGTCTAAAAGCTCGGTCCACTGTAGAAGCATTTAAAATATTTATTACTGTTTCTACATGTTCCTTGCAGAGGAGAAGCAGATGAGGATCACTATCTATCACTTGGGCATCTGGGCAACTGAGCACAAAGAGCTTGCCTGCGAGCTGGGCTGCATCCCAGGGCCACTCCCAGGACTTGGGATCCTCATTCAGAGCCCAAAGCCAGGGCAGTGGGGATAGAGCTGTAAATCCTCATGGTTCTAGCCCTTGCATAGCATTGGTGAGGCTGCACCTCAGTGCTGTGTTCAGTTTTGGGCCCCTCACTGCAAGAGAGATAATTGAGGCCCTGGAGTGTGTCCAGAGAAGGACAACAAAGCTCTGAGGGCTCTGGAGCCCACATCTTATGGGGAGGAGGCTCAGGGGAGACTTCATTGCTCTCTACAACTGCCTGAAAGGAGGTGGTGGTGAGTGGGGGTTGGCCTCTGCTCGCAGGTAACAGCGATAGGATGAGAGGTGATGGCATCAACCTCTATCAGGGGAGGTTCAGGCTGAACACTGGGGAATGTTTCTTCTCAGAATGAATGGAAATGCAGTCGAACAGCTGCCCAGGGAGGTGATGAAGTCACTGTCTTTGGAGGTGTTTGAGGCTTGTGGAGATGTGGCACTGAGGGACGTGGTTGGTGGGCATGGTGGGGGTGGGTTTAACTAGACGACCTTAGAGGTTTCGCCCAACATTGATGATTCTGTGATTCGATGGCTGGCCATCCACAGCTGATCATCGGACAACCTGGGGTAGAGAACATTGCTCTCACTCCTCCTGTGGTGGTAGCAAAGCTTTGGCTGCCAGCAACTCTTCTCCTTGTATGGCAGCAGTAACTGAAAACCTTTCTCTACTTTATGCTTGAAGATGACTTTTATCCTCACTTATATCCCTCAGCTGCTTGTTGTTCCCCATTCCTGTTGCGGGGTATGCTCCTAACGGAGAAGAAACCATGTGGCATCCCTGGGACCCTGCAGGTCTGCGTGGTACAGTGCCTGAAGGCCTTAGCAGTGTCTTTGAAGATAAAATCTGATGTGATTTTACAAGCCATGTGGTTGGATAGCAGTAGAAGTGGAAGATGGTGTTTCAACAGCGACAGCCCCTCTGAAAGGTAATGAAAATCTGGCTCTGCTTCCCAGCACCACGAGGAAATAAATGGGTAACTGCAGATGTTACTGCTGAGGAGAAATGGGGAGAGCAGACGCAAGAGCACCAAGAGATGCGCTTTGTTGCTGTTGCTCTAAATGGTAAACAAATAAGCACTAATCAGTAAATCAGCCCCGACGCTGTCCTCAGATGGCCTGTTAGTGCTAATCCTCCTCAGCACTGAACCAGAAGCAAAAAAAAACCAACAACCCACTGAGGGAGAAGATTTCAAATTTACACTAAGAGCAAACTCCTCACCAGGGCTGGTTTATAGATGGGAGCAAACAGCACCAGAGCCTGGGCTGAGCGTGAAGGCTGAGGCTGCGTTCTGAATCTGCTGCTAATTGATAAACATCACAAGCAGTTGATTTCAGCAGAACCCCTTGATTTAATTACACTCTTGTATACAATGGGGACCTTGCATTTTCCTATATGTAATGAATATTAAGCTGATAGCCCTGTAATTTCCTGTGCTGGCTTTGCTCTCATTTTTTGCATATTGATACCACATTTGGTTTGTTATTTTCCAATTTTCCAGTCTTCTAGACTCGTGCTCAGCGAGTTCTCCATAGTAATTGCTGTTGGCACACACGTTTCCTTCCTCAAATCTGCTCTAACACCCTGGAATGAATTTTGTCTCATCCCAGAGATCTGCTTGGTTTTGAATTTCTCTTATTTATTCATTGCCTTTACCTCAGCAACCCTGGAATCAGGAAGGACACTGGATATAATTTCATATTCCACAGTTTTAATTTCCTCTCTCATAGCCCAGGCAGTCCCCATCCCTCCTCCCCCTCCACGTGCACACGTGTGTTATTGTCTCTGTGGCTCTGTGACTTGCTGCTGTTTGTAAGCTGTTTTTCAGCAGTGCTACCAAGGAAGCTGGTGCTGCTTGAGTCGAAAAGTCAAGAGGGACCTCAGTGCAGCATCATCAGAAATCACGCTGGTATTGTGACTGCATCTTCCTGGCCTATTTGGGATTTGGATACCATTCCCCAAAGTGATATCTGAAACTGAACCTCCTCACATGTGCCCTAAGGAAGACACCCATTTTCTGAAGCCCTGGAGCTTATGGTCTGTGATAAAACATGTTGGTCAAATTCGTGATGCCAGGCAGGAAGTGCCTGCTGCTGCTGTTGCTGCGTTTTGACTTCCAGGACTGTTTCTGTCTCTAAGATGCTCAGCTGATATGCACCCTGGCATCCATACACCTCCTGATTCAAGGCAAGATGCAACTTAGCCTTGAGCTCGTGGTGGTATTTTCCCTCCTGGGTATAGTTTCACTGGCTGTAAATATGCCTTATCTTTATTTCTTTGTGGATTCTTTCCAGGAATATCTACCAAATAGTATTCCCATGATACACAATCATCTTCTCCAGAACAAGCACAAAGGAGATGTGCCCATGTCACAGTGCAACCTTCCCCCAGCTCACTTCAGTGCTTGGCCATGCAGGGAGCAGAACTGGCTGTGTGTGCTTGCCCTAAGCACTTCCCAGCTGATGTTGAGACCTGAAGCTATATGAAGGCCTGATTCTTTCTCAGTACTTGTTACGTAGCACTATTTGACATTCTTGCTTTCTCCACACGTTCCTCAGAAAAAGGAATGACCTTGCAGCTCCGTGCAATATAACATGTATATTTTTGCTATATTTGGTGCACTAGCTCTCCAGTCTCTGGAAACTCAGTCTGAAGAGGGCTACATAGTCTTGTTAAAAATAGGCCATTCTCAAATTTGGCTTTGCAGCTAATTTGCATTCTATCAGATGTCAGCATCTACCAAGTGCAAGGCCTGACCCTCTCTGACACCCTCAGGCAAATCCATACCCTCCGATGACCTCTATGGAGGCTTTTGTCTTAATTTGGTGGCTTTTCATGACCTTGATTTCAATCCCCTTGGTTGATATTTTGCCAGCCACTGTTGCTTTCTGTTCAAGACAATGTTTGGTGAATTGAGCTGGAGAAAAGCAAACACACGGAGGTGAGGATATTCTCCTGCCTCAGCAGAACCAGTTCTCTGAGATACATCCCTGCTTCCTCAGAGCTGGGTGTCACAGTGTACAAAAGGAGCAGCAGGACCTGAAGCAGGGCCCAGTGTGGATGAAGCAGTCACACTGGTGATGGTGCTGCCTTGTGATGATGCAGATATTCCTGTGTTTCTTCGTTGTTCTTTCTTTGTTGTTGTCAGAAATGAGAGTCTTGGGGAACCAGAGTTTGATCAAAGATAGCATAGTCTGAATTCCTCTTATTTCATTGCCACTCCCTGCTGCAGAGTAACCTACTTCCTGGTGCTACCTGATGTAATCAGAAGCAATCTGTGCAATTAGGAGTCTGTGAGACGTTTTTGGACGGGGAAGCTGTCAGGTTACTGTCTCTCCAAGTTGCATTTTATTTTCCTCAGTGCTCACGAGGTCTCTTAGTTCCTTTCAAGAGACAATTCGTACTCACAGGCTCAGCAATTATTGATGTCTCCCGTTGTCAGACAAACAGGGTATGTGAGCATGTGTGTATTGCTCACCAGGTACATACCACTGTCCTAAATGCATCACTGAACATGTTAGAAGCAAAAAGTACTGCTCACACAGCTCATCATCCACATGTAGAAAAAAGGAAAATGATCCATTTGTTCTCTCCTGGTGTAGTCTGTAATTCCCGTTGAGGGGGCTGATGTGTTCAGTTCAGGTGTGATGGTTCAGGTGTGATGGCCCTCCAAGCTTTGACTGGGCTCAGAGGTATATGCCTGGCTGATCTGGGAGGGCTGAAGTCTGTGCTCGAGTGCTTTTTTCCCTAAGACCACTCACTGAAATACAGAAATTCTGTAGGTTTCTAAGTGTGCTTTGAATAGTGAGACCTGCTGGTCCACTGTGATCCTTGTTCAGATTCAGCGTGATGCCTCTGAGGTGAATTAATGGTTTACATCTGACACAAAACCATCCTGCTGGCTGGAGCTGATTTAAATATTGTCTGTTTCTGCACTGGCAAAGCGTGAAAGTGTTTCTCCTGCACAATCCTTCCTAAGAGGGGAGTGAGAAGTAACTGGGTGAGTGTCACATATGGGTGCAATAGGCTCAGAGCAGGAGCCTCCGAGTTATTCATAACAGTTGAGCACGTAATCGTGCATAATGCGGCATGAACATTTCTCTTCTTGTGATTGAAAGGCATTTGCTGTTGATTGGTGTGTAACTGTTGTACCTGGAGTATCTAGGGGCTGTGAATCTGAAACATTTGAGGCACGAGTGCTTATTGGTGACATCTGAAAACATGGGAGCAAAATGGCCTCGCGACAAATGCGAGCAGGGCAAATAACGACCTTTACAAGACAGCTTTATAGAACAGGATAAACAACGGGGGCTGCATCCTCGGCTGTAGTAAACCATCCTGCCTGTGCTGACGCTGCCAGCTGAGGTGCTGATCCTTGGAGATCTATAGAAATGTCACACGGCACCAGCTGCCTTTTTGCTTTGTGGCTGCAGTGCGATTGCTGGGAACAGAGCTGCTAGCTGGGCTCAGCGTAGTGGGGGGCTGATGGCACCCACCTCTGCTTGGGAGATGCTGGAAACGCTTCCTACCACCAGCCTGGATTTATCTCGAGTCATTGTGGAGCAAGCAAAGCACGGAGCTTGGCAAAGTGCAAGGGATGCAACGTTTGCACCATCACTTCAAGTGCAAGGGCTGTCTGTTTCCTTTCATTCTCCCCACAGACTGAGTATTGACCATGGGCCACAGCTGAGGCAGCAGGACTGAAGCAATGAAAGCTGTGGAGCACATCTGGGAGCTCTGTGTGGTTCCTGAAAATGCAGTGTTTTATTAACTCATACACCTTCTCCATCCTCCCAGTATAAAAGCTGAATTCTGTCTTGGTGCAGATTAACTTCAAGCGAGCTCAGATTTCAAGCATAGAGGAAAGCTGTACTACTCCTTTTACCAGGCTTGTATGGAGATGAGGAGTCCAGTCTGCAGAACTGCCGATCTGAGCCTTCTACCTGTGCAAAATTCACTTTGGAAAAATAATATCAGTAAAAAGAGAAGCTGGCTTGCTCTCCTAAATTAAGCAATTAGTCTTAGACACAGCCCTCTCTGTGAAGAAGTTGGAAGTTCATCCTCAGAGTGAGCTGGAAGATGGTTTAACAAGGTGTTTTACAAAGTGTAGGTGGATAAATTTCTGAAGCATATCTGTATAAACCTGCTGAAAGGGCTGCTCAGAGGTTAAGCAGATAACTTTATAGGAGCCGAATAATCCCACTGTCTGTTACTCTATATAATCTTGCTAGAAAGCCTATTTTTCTACGGAGCAATGATACAGAAGGTATTTGTGCATAGTGATAACAGCAGTAGAAATCAATTGCATGCAGCAAATAATTTGTTAACACAGGGCCACACATTATATCAGCAATAAAGGGATTCATTTGTTGAACTGTAATGAAGGTGAGAAGAAAGCCAACTTCACACAGCTGTAGCTAATCCAGACATAATACTGACAACAAATACGTGCAGTGTACAAATATAGGTTTGCATGTTCTTATACAAAAGATTTCCTTCACACCCACCAGCTCTATACGTGCTTCTCATCTTCAGTATGTGCCACAAGTATCTACTGAGCTCCTGGAGTTTAATACTTAGCCTCATTTTAAGGAATATGTAGGCAACCACACTGTTACAATTAGCACAGCAAAGGAAAACTCAATCATTCCAGCGTCACTACATTCACTAAGGTGCCTTCTTGTAAGATAGAATAGCACAGAATGGTTCAGTTGAAAGAGACCCACAGAGATCATTGAGTCCAGATGCCCCTTGAATGCTGCCATGCGTGGGGCATCAGCCACTTCTGAGGGCTCAGGTGTCTGAGCTGAGCTCCCCTTCCACAGCTCCTGCTCCCTCCTTGCACGTACGCCATGCTGTGACAGTCAGAAATCATCTGGCAGGGAAGCCTCCCCGAACACCTGTGAGGTGGTTTGATCTAATAATCCTTGCTGCAGAGGAGGTTTTCCAAGTGTGCTGCTGATGGCATGTGCTCAAGGTCACCTGGAGAGACAGCGGCTGCTGGGCTGACAAGCAGATGTCAGCTCTGCCTCTGCTCCCAGCACTCCTTCCCCAAAGTCCTCCAGAAGATCTGTAGCCCCTACTTGCAACAACCCAGGCAGAGGGGCAGCCTGGTGCAGCCCTATTTGCAGAGGGACAGGCAGAGTAAGGCAGGGTGTGATGTCTCCTCTTGCAGAGATTCTTCACTTCTGGGTGATTCCCACCATTAGGGCCGGCTCCAGCATCATGCTCTGAATGGGCTGGCAGTGCTGAAGGCTGAGATTTGCCTTCCCACGGATCCTGTGGGATGTGTCTTTCCTTACTCTGGCTTGGAGGATGAGTTTACCACAAACCTTTTGGAAGCAAAGCCAACGATTGAGGCAGATGAAAAGACAAGCTGTGCATCAGCGGGGGGAAATAATCCCTCCCAGTTCCTGCAGGTAACTGGAAATCCCAAAGCATGGGATTAGCATTCTATAAATAAGGTGTAAACAAACTCAGTGGCAGTGGAATGCCTAAGTCCCTTAGCCCTCTTACAAATCAAACCTGCTCTGGAAGGATTCAATTAATTCTGTGATCTCACCTTAGCTAGGGATTAACTGGCAGTGGAGATCAGGAAGCCCATTATATTTGAATCCGTATATATACTTGCTGGGGATAGTTTTTGCTGCATTTGGTAGAGGAAGATGCAAGGCCCTAAAATACTTTAGCTTTCAGGGTTACCACGAGGCCCATTTGGTTTTTATAGTCAGCCAATAGTCCCTTTGCATTCTTCTGGAACAAATGCAAGTTGTAGTTTCTTGGGCAGGGAAAAGAATATGATGTTTCCCAGCATCTGTTGGGAGCTGGGAGAGGGTAGTGAAGAACCCTGCAGTGTGCAGAGGTGTTTTCTACAAGCTAATTAATTATCCTTAGGATCAGTCATGGGGTGGGAAGGCAGGAGGGGTGCAACAGCAAAGGTTTAAATACAAGGAAAGAAAGGGAAATTACAGCTGAGTTACTGCTTAAAACAGAAGCACATGTAAATTTTACCTTTGCTGGCCTATTCTGGGTGGCTTTCAGACATTTAATTGGTTAAGACAGATGTATAGCACTGTCACTATCTGCTGGGGACCCATATAAATTGTCAGTGGTGGTTTCTTTTGCCATTTTGTGTAGTCATGTCTGATGGCTTGAGTATTATGGGAAGGAAGCAAAATACAACTCATCCTGTCAAGAGCTGCTCTGTATTGTAATTGCAGTATCTATAAGGAGTGTCAGGGTTGGGTTATTGGAGATGTCAGAAACAAAACGGGAGAGATTAAATGAGCACAAAGAGCTGCAAAATGAGGAGGTAATTGCACTTCATGAGAGTGCAAAGATAACACTGGGGATGTAGATCTTGAACAGTGCTGCATGGAGCTGTGAGTGCATGCCTTGCATCCCCTGGCAAGTGATTCTGCATGAGAGTTTTGGATGGGCTCATCTCCAGGTGTGGTGGCAAGTGTGCTGCTTGCTAAAGCACAGCCTCCAACCTGGGGCCATTCTGGGCTTATCCAGTGCTTTCATCAGCTTTAGCATGCTGCCCCAGGTGAGCCAGGCTGAGCTGCCATGGGTTTCTGGGAAGCCATGATATTATTGAGGAGGAGGCTGAGCACAAATGCTTTGCCTTCTTGCAGGTGCCAGTTGCTGGCTACTATCCCAAAACAGGAGGAGAGCTCTTCTGGCTGCCACTGCCTGGGATTTCTTCTTATCATGTGAAAGTCTCTGTCTGCAGAAAAACTTCTGAATGATGTTTACTGATATTGGACAGTATCTGTTTTCCTTCAGCTCCTGTTTTCTCTGTGGGGCGTTCTGGAGGATCTGGAGGCTTGCTGCCTGTGTAAGCTATGTCTGTAATGACCCATGGACTCTAAGGAGCCTTTCCGAGGCCCTTTATAATTGATGGAGGAAAACAAGCTCCCCCGGGGCTCAGCTTACCCCAGCAATCTGGGCAGTGGCTGTAGGGGTGAACCAGCTGCAGTGATCCCACAGCTCTGTTGAGCAAAAGAGGACCAGGGCAGCTGGCTTGCACTCCAGTAACTAGAGCAGTGAGATTGATTTGACCCCAGCAGATGCCAAGCTATATGGAGGGGTTACTGCGTGCACTCAGGCTGTCTCTGTTAGCAAGCCTGACAGTGCCTTCCAACTTCTTCATGAGGAGACAGGCAGCTCTTAGGGAGCTGCTCCCAGGACCACTTCTAGGGGTAACACAGGCTTACTGTTTTCCCTGTCTAAGTGGTAACTCTTCCTGTTTATTGTTTGGACCTGTAATTTTGGTCTCTGAGCACCTGAGCCTTCGAGCCTCTAATGAAGCACTTTGTGTGATGCTGCAGTGAGGCTCAGAGGTGGCATTGTGTCCGTGCAGGTGGGAGCAACCTTCATGTCAGGAACAGAGCTGTGAATGGAGGAATTGTGCTTGATAGCCACAGAAATCAGACATGCAATCCTTTTAGAAAGTCAGGGACTGCATGGCTTTCCCGAAGACAAACAGAATAAGGGGCAAAGAAAGGCAAACCCCCAGCAAAGCATTAGAAGGGATTAACATGGACTGATGCCTAAACAGCTTCTTGCATTGCAGCCTGTTTTTTTCTCTGTTGCAGTCTGATTTTTTTTTTATATATATATTACTATTATCCTCTCTTCCTTTGTTCTGCTTTCATTTTCCTGAGTGAAATAGAAAGGTCTGGGGTTATTACTGGCAAATTCAAAGCAGGAGTGGGGTCATACCATGAAAATACTGTTTACATTGACACTCTTGTGCATCCTCACTGGTTATAGTCTATTGCTTGGCATTTCAAAGGGATGAGTATTACAGACCTGAATGGCTGATTGCTTCTGAGATTTGGATGTGTATAAAACAGTAGCAGTCCTGGACAGCAGAAAACAGCTGCTCATATGTATACATACACAATATGCAGTTTAATGGGGGAGTAGGTAGGATGAGGTGAAGTTCATGCCTGTACCTGACAAACACGACTGGCATCGTTCCTGAAGAGAGAAACCATTACAGAAACAACGAGACAAATGCCAAGCAGCACCTGTAGCCAGGGCAGAAGTCCTTCTGTTGAACACTTATGAATTTGGGATTTTTGGATTACAAATCTCCCTGAATTTTGTGTAGCAGCACTGTCATAATTAAACCCTCAACCACTGCAGCAGTGGTCACAGCACCTATTAGCGAATATACGCAAAGACTAAAGGTTTATATGTGGAGTCTATTTCCATCAGCCTCCCATATTTCCTTTCCCTGGAAGTTCAAGGGACATATTTTAGTTTCCCTCTAGCAAGGAGGTTAGTGTGGCTTTTCTAAGCATAGAGGAGGATGTACACTGTTATGAAATGTCTCTAGTGTTTTTTCCCATGAAGCTTCTTGTTTGATTAAGGCATGTTGCATCAGGTAATATTGTTTACCAGCAGTTAATTGGAATCCACCTGGGCCCAGTAACCAACTTTTTATGGGACCTGATCAGCTGTTAACCTGAATTCAGAATACCTCCCCTGGCATGTGTAGAGTGGGCTTAGAATCTAGCCCAATTAGTTTGTAGTATGGCTTCTCATTTGCATCGCTATTCGAGTCCTGTAGAGTTGAGCTTTACAGGAGAGAAGAAATTTGGCTACATGCCTTTCCTTCGGTGCCAATTTGGATGAATTGATGTTTGATGTATGTAGGTAACGCTACCAAGTCCACTGAAGTGAACATAGGTTAAGTATGCACTGCAGGCAATTATCCATTAGTATAAAAGCTCCTTGGTATAATATTTAGACACAGAAATGACACACACACAAAAAAAAAAACAACAACCCTGGACCTGATGATAGCTTTTGCAAGACTATATAATTCATGCATTATAGCTCTGCAATTCGTGTTTAATATGTCAGAAATAATGAAACACATTTCATCAGGAAATGCAACATGTGAAATGCAGTGGGCATAAATACTTAATTGAAGCAGAGGTCTCCTTTGCTTGCTGTGAATCTCTTCCTAACTTTATAAATATCCCAGAATATTTGGCTTAAGAATGTCTTTGAAATAGTGGTGGTGAGGAGAACCATTAGCAGAAGTCTCCGTAGCTCCCACAGGGATGTGAAATCATGGCCCCATGGGATGCAGGCAGAGCTCCTCTGCTCTGCAAGGCAGCATTTCTCCTGCAACCTCCAGAGCCAGACTTCCCTGTCAGGGGCATCCATGAAACCTAGAGAACCTAACTCATGGTTGAAAGGATTAATAACTAGCAGTCACCACAAATTACTTGAGAAAATAACTGCCTTGTGTGCACTAAACAAGTGGTTCTTGGTCTGTGTGCTCGTGAAACTCTTTTTGGGATTTCTCTGGTGCTCATCATCAGTAGCACACCACAGGCTTTTTCCAGCAGAAGCAATAACCAGGGAGATGAAGGCCATGTATTCATGTGCTCCACGCCTCCAGGAGCTTTGTGTCTTTGAATCTCCAGTTTGTGCATTCTACCCCAGAGGCATTGCACAAATCCTACTGTTGTCTCAGGCAGGAGTCACCTTCTCTGAGCTAGAAGAAATACCACATGCTGTTTCTTGTGTGTGCATATATATACATAGTGAGAAACAGGCCCTTTCAGGAAGCTTCAAGTAGTGGAAGATGTCCAAGACAGGGTAAAGGAGCTGTGTTCAGGACAAATAGTTTCTCAGTAAGCTATAAGAAGCATTTCAGCAAAGAGTTCAGTTGTAAAAGTCAGTGCTGCTATGGCTAAAGCCTGATGAGATGAACCCCAAAAGCTGAATTGAGGATAAAACACTTGTAAAATGCTTTTGGGGTGGCATTGGTGTGACCCTTTCCATAGAGGTGCTGATTTTCTGCCCTCTATCATGAATCTTCTGATAGTGGTATTTCTCATTGAATCAGAGCTTGTGATTTACAGCTCATTAGAACCTTCAATTTCACTTTTTCACTGTGGGAAATAGTTTGTGTGAAAACTCTTAAGTAATAAATCTCAAAGGGTCAAGAGATGCCAGGAAAATGCAGTGCTTCTGGGAATGATTATTTAAATCCAGTGCTCACCCTTCAAACCATCTCATGGCTGTGGGGGCTGTGGGCCTGGCAATGCCACAGTCAGAAACTACAGCCATTGAAACACACTTATGTCGCTCTGAGAACATGAAGAGGAGATAATATAAGAAAGAATTTGTTTTTCTAGGTTGAAATAGCTCTCAGTGTGTTTGCTGGTCTATGATCCTGCCATAATCTTTGGAATGCTAAGGACCCTGATACAATATCCACTGAGATCAGTGACTTGTTTTGTGCATCTCTCTGGGCCCTGGATGAGGTCCAGACTATATATATAATGCAATCTGCATTTTCATGAGTCATCTCAGGAGCTGGAACATACCAAGACAGGTATAATTTCCAGTTTCAGCATGAATTTTGTTACCTTCCACTATGACTCTGGCCAGGTCAATTTACATTTCGCTTATGGACAAGGCTGATCTTGTATCCCTACAGCACATTGCTCAAATGATATGCATCCTCATAAACAATTTTCCAGTGACTCAGGCCTTGATACTATAGCATGTATGGTTCATGCATCTGTTCTGTTGTAAATCTGCTGGTGCTTTCACACAGACTGCTCAAGAAGCAGGAAAGACACAGAAACACCTGTTTAGAGTTTTAAGCAGCTTGTTAGATGAATTCAGCACCTGGGTTTCCTGTGGTGAATCGGCTATGCTCTCCTCAGCATGTATAAGAAAGGAAGAAATACAATGCTTGTAGGAATCCATGCTCACGGAGATTGCTCTGGGTAATTTCTGCCAGTGCCATTGGGAACCACGAGTGCAACACCTCCAAAAGAGGGGAACAGTGCTCTAGGAGAAGAAAGCTGACTGTACTAGATGCCAGTAAACCAAGTTTTATCAGTGGAATTGAGCCAGTAGACAACTTGGCCCTTTAGTTTTAAATATTATGGCTTATAGTCACAGCAGTTCTGACACTGTATCCAGTTAGAAAGTCCCAGTCCCAAAGCAGTTTTCTTCCCAAGCCTTTTCCTCCTCTTCCCCCACCCCTGAGAAGGAGCCCCTTTTTATGCAACCAAAGGGACATCCATGATCAGTGGGCACGGTGGTGACGGGCTGATGGTTGGACTAGATGATCTTAGCAGCCTTGTCCACCCTTATTGACTCTGTGATTTGACGAGATCTCATTTTGGTGACAGTTTCTACTCATGTCAGGAAATCAGTAGGAAGGACCCAGCCCTGACAAAAGAGATGAAAGGCTGCTGCCCCATGACAAGTTACCTGCTGTGACAGTCCTCTGTTTTCATATAATCAATGAATATATAGGTATTATAATTAAGAAAAATACAAGAGAGTTTGGCTAAGCAGGTTATTACAGCAAAAAGAATAGATAGAGTGCTTACCCTTATCCTGGGCTTGCTAGAAAACTCCAAAAGGAAGAATCTCCTGAAAGGGGTCCTTCCTTACAGGTAGTCAGCTGTTAAATGGGGTTTAGGAGAGGTGCAGCCAGGCTCCACCCCTTCCAACAGCACAGCTGAATTGCCTTCACCTGTGCTCCTAGGGCTGATCCTTTCCCAGGTGCTCAATCAGTGGTTCAGGCCGTGACTCAACAGTTCCCATACAGACGTGTTTGATGCTGAGGGCTGATTTGCCACAGCAATGTATACTCCCTTGTAAGTGTGCAAGCAATCCAGGATGGCATCCTTCAGCCTGCTGCATGGCTTGCATGCATGGAACAGGGAGAACAGGCTCACAGCAAGCTGTTTGTGGCAACAACATCTTTTGTTCCTCGCTAATGCTAGGGTCAAACGGTGTAAATTGTGTTCACGTGTTTAAGTCACAACAGAAAGAATTTCTGCTGTACCTAAGTCCTAACCCTACAGCCAAGCACACAGCAGGCTGGCTCTTGTCCTGCAGTCCCTTGTGGATGGAATTCCTTCCATTCCTTTGGGCTCATCCCTTCCAGTAGCACTGATATTCAGTTAGAAACAGGGCTGAGACTCTGTGGGCCATTTCCATCCGTCTGTGATGACCTGGCCAGAAAGCTTTGTCTTGTGTACTTCCACTGATCACTGAGTTATTTGTCTGTTTTCTGAGTGACTTTGATTATTATGTATAACAGTGAGTGGCCTCCAGTGGATTAAAAGCCTCTAATTCCATTTCATCCAACTCACCAACTGGCTGTTTCCTGCACAAGTCAGTAGCAGCTATGGCATGTATTACTACATATGATATGAAGGACTTTGTAATAAACATTTAGTGTTCCTTTAATCTGTCTGTTCTTATATCATGTTCTCCAGATAATCCCCTACTCCACCATGTACTATTTAATAATTCTTTTTCTGCCAATCTGTTCTTCTCTTTCGCACAGATTCACATCCTCTTGCCCTGAGATGTGCTCTCTTTCAGCCTCTTTTACTGAACCCTCTTCAAGGTCCTGGGTTTTCATGACTTCGCAGTTAAAAGGAAAAACATTTGTTGCTTGTGTGATTTGTGAGGGACTCAAAGCTGCCTTGTGTTCACATCCCAGCCATTTGGTGCACTGTAAGGATTTTTCTTCCTGAACAGAGGCCGAAGGCTTTCAAGGCACAACATGCTGTGGTGCAGCAGGGCTGATGATGCTCCTGGTTTTCTGCTGTCTGATCCTAAGCACGCTGTGCCCCTTGTTCTGTCTCAGCCACCACTTGGGTATAAATTACTACCTTCAATTGGGTCTCTTCACCCCCAAGGAACAAAGCATGCAAGAGATGTGAAGGGAATGTCGGTGATGAAAGGATGAGTGAAAGAACCTCAACAGACAAAGAGTACATCTGTAATCGTGAGATGCTTCACTACTCGAAAGTTAGTTACATGTACTGCAATTAAAAATGTACTATAATTAACTAGTTCTACAAAACCTACTAATGAAATTATACCATTACTTAATACCAGGAAATAATGCTGAACTGAAGGCATGATCATCTATTAATAGCCTAGAGGTCCTGTTTTGAAAAGATCCCCAAATTCTTTTGGGGTGACGTTAAATGCCAACCTCCTTAAAGAACACTCAGTGCACCTTAGTAGTATCTATTATGGTATATGGGATTTTAATTGCTTTATTACAAAAGAAAGCAATATTCACCCTTTTATGAAATTTGATTTAATGACTTTAGCACATTCATTATTAGTTCATTATGGTTCTGTGGAATTGAGGCCTCCTGAGTTAAAAGGATGTCCCCACACTAAGCTGGCCTCAATTAAATTGTAATCATATTGTGGTTAATCTCAAGGACTTGCTCTGTGAGCGCAGAATGCGAGGGAGAAAGGCAATGAGGGGAAATCCTATTTATGACAATTTGACCAGTTTCTCATCTGGGCCTGGAGACAGCAAGGGGTCACTGGTGTGGTCCAGCAGGTGCCAGTGAAACTTGGCATGGGGCTGGAGGTATCTTACAGAGTCACTGCTGGACTGGGATCCGATAGTGTGTGCAAGTGGGAAGAACAGAGGAGCCTATTTGCGAAGTAAAACGTCCGTATTCAAAATGCTATAGTTACTGGTGGAATGGCAGTGTTTCTGGGGAAGGACAGCTGCATAACAGTTCTGCTTCTGTCCCCTTGTTTCTCAGGCTGGACACACAAAAAAGCCGTTGAGCTTCTGTTGAGCTTTATGTCCATATTTGACCAAGGGGCCACATTAAGAAAATGAGTAAGTTTTGATGATCTGGAAGAAGATGAGAAATTCAGCTTGCAAGCGATTTGGCTGTAATATTTCCTCTTTGATGTTCTGCCATACTGAACAGCATAATAGCCCTTCCAGAAGAACACTCCAAGCAGAGCTATTTTGGGATTACTTTTCTCCTTTAGCTTTCATCCTGTGGTTTTCCTGTATCTTCTTTTTATCTCTCCGATCTCAACGAAAATGTCTCAAGCTCTCACCAACCACTTCTAATGTTTCAAGATCCCTTCAAGCTTAGATCTTGGGTATAAATAAGAGGTCTTGTTAGTAAAGCTGGAGTGCTTTGTAACGATTGTTTGAAAGGCTTTATATTATTAGGCTTTTTTGATTTGACAGTGGAGCCAGCTCTCAAATCTGAGGCCCAAAGCAGAAGAAAACAGGGAGAAGCTGCATTCCTGTGTGTTGCAGCGCAATTATTTGTAATGTCGAGTTTAGGGAGGATTTCCTTGATATGTTTCCATTTAGAAAAGCAGATCCTCAATGCTTAGAAAATTGAATAGCATCTTCAGTATTAGTCCATAATTCGATTTAATTTGAGCTAAAAGGTTGAAAGAAAAAAAAAACACATTAACCTCCAAAGAGACTGGAATCCTGCATACATGCAGTGGTCCTGTTAACATTTGGAAGAATAGCAGTTCCTAAGGTGCAGAAGGAGAGGTTTGTTTCTATGAGTGGAAAGTAAATGAAGTCCTAAAGGTCAGTTATCAGGAACAAACCTCACCAGATTTTGCACCATATTGTTTAATTATAACGAACGATAATTACTATGGGAACATCAGTAACAGCACTAATGTCAATATTTCATAAAGCTTGTACAGATTGCAGGAATATGTTGGAAAGTGTCGTAGGTCATGGAATAGCAAAAAACTGCTTGCAAAAATGATGGCTCTGTGGCAATCACTTGTGTAGAATTATTCACCATATTTCCAGGCTGTAGTGGTCTCTTCCTCAGCTTACAGCCACAACAAGTCATTCATTTTCTGCATTTCACAAGACTACCTTCCTGCTGGATGTTGCTGGTGAACAAAGGTCAGGCCAGAAGCATTAGCTTTGCTGGTTGAAACCCCATGCTGCGCTCTTGGAGTTCTCTGAACTCAGGCACATCCATTTGCTGTAAGAAGTTCTCTCTTTCCTATGCCACTGAAGGCATTGTCTCACAAATGATTTATCACCAAGGACCCAGCCTCTGAGTTCTTGCGTAGAAAATACTCAGCAATGGCAGAACAAAGTCCACAGAGAGGATGGGTGAAGGGATGTTTCATTACTCTAAGAAAATGTACATATTTATGAGAGGAGCTCTGGTTGCAGAGCTCCCAGCTGCAAAGGCAGTGACCATTGGAGTGATTCAGTAGTCAATCATGTTCAGCATGGCCACAGATGTGTTGCTGCTGACAGAAAGCAAGAACCTCACCCTAAGAAACAAATGGGAAGAGCTGCATTGTGTAAAACACACCTTAGAGAGCAGAAATTCCTTGTCCTAACCCTCCTGCTGCAGGTTTTTGGGGTCAGGCCAACCTGTGTCTTCTGAGGCCAAATCCAAAATCGATCTTGCTGCTTTGCTGTCCACACAATAACATATCCTTCACATCAACATAACATTAACAAGTTTTGTTTCTGAAATGATTAGAGAGAAGGAAATATTTCTGAGCACAAGTCTATGGGAAGCAATTGGAGGATTTCTTTTGCTTGCCCAGCTTCTGTCTGACAATGTTTCCATGTCTGGATGTGGTGGTTCCTATCTTGTGGCTTTCAAGTTGTCCATTCCATCCACTCCCTGTGCGGTTATTGAGGAGGATGCTTCTTCCTATTGAGATTCATGTACAAATAGGTCCACAACTCAACCATTTTTTTTTCTGAAAATATCATTGCAGAACAAATTTAGATGATGTGGTTTCCAGTGAAAAGGCACCAAGACTAACAAATGCAGTTAGTTCGCACATGGCAAATATGTTCTTCACTATTTATGCAACTTCACGACATGCTTTTTGATACAAATGGTTATAGCTGCTTTAAAGAGTCTCATTCCCAGAGTGGAGCAGAAGGCAGCAGAGTTGCCTGTGTGTCAGCTTTCTGCCTGCTGCTGCCTGGCACTTGGGAATTCAAACAGAGATGTGTTTGCAGAGAAGAGCTCCCCACGGCACATTTACATTTCACAGAACAGCCAGACCAACATCCTTCCCCTTTTTCTTGCCATACCCTCAGGCTGGAAACTGCAAGGGGAGGGACACTGAGCACACCGCAAGTCCCTGGCTCCAAGGCAGCTATGCCAATGCCAAGGCTTTCTCTGAGACTGAGCCCTGTTTTGCTTTCCAGGCCATGTGTGCCTGCAGATCCAGAATGTACTCGTAGTACTTGCATGTTCCACATGCCCCTGAGTGATCACCAAACTCCACCGAAGAGAAATTATCTTACCATTTGTGCATATGTGTTTAATTCTGAGTTTAATGGGCTTAGAGAGGAGCAGGTAGAAAAAACGCTGGTGAGAGATGGATGCAGTCAAGCACTGTCTGTGCCTTTGATTAGTTTGCAAAGGTGAGTAATTGAATCCCAATAGCCTTCCTGTGCTGTTGCCTTCATCTTTCATCTTGCCCTGGGCATCCCTTACCAAGCGTACACATTCCTGCACTTTGGTCCATAGAGCAGAGCCAGTAGAGTCATTTCTGTAGAAAGACTGCACTGCCTTTTTTCCCTCAGTAAGCTTTAAAAAGGTAAAAATTATCGTATTACAGGTGCTTTGGTCATGAAGAGAAAATGATGCTAGATATGAACAGAAGAAACTCCTCTTATCCCTGAGAATTTTTAGCATTGAATTAATTCCCCTATCTCATGGCACATTAATGGGAAGGCTCTCAGCTCTGCGTTAGGCAGAGGTCTACATTTGCATTTAGATGGAGCTATTTTAAGGATTGTAGTATACATAGGGGCCTGTATCACATTTACAATAGAATCTGTAAGATAAAATTAATATCTAGTAAGTGGTTGTTTTTCCAGTTTTGTTATAATCAGAACCAGTAACTCAAGTGGTATAATGTGACATAATAAATATGAGAGTCGTTCACTTGAGAGATATCTTATCCACCCACGAGGAACACACTCCTTAACCAGTGAAGTGGGCTGTATTTTTTCCATTTCACAAGACAGCTGTGAAGCACTGCATGCAGGCTGTTCCTGCCTATGTTACCCTGAAGACTTCTCACTTCTCACTTGAGCAAAACAACCTGCTGTCTTACCAAGAGAAAGTGCTTTTTCTCCACCGTGCAGGAAACAACAGTGGGAGAGCTGGTGTCGTGTGGAGCAGCACAGGGACATCAAACCCTTCCATTCATCTCTTCCCACAGATGGATTCTCATAGACATTCCTCATACCTGCCTGCCAGGGGTCTGTGCTAAGTCACTGCTGCTGGTTTGGATGTTTGTTCCCTGCCAAAGGAGCTGCACGGTGTCATGTGTTCATTCTGATGGCTTCTCATGAAGCAGTGATGAGCAATCAATGGATTTTGGTTCAAATCCAACCTGCTTTTCCTGATGTAAATTAGCCATCAGAGAAAGGTCCCTTGTCAGGTTGATCCTGAAATAATTTACAGAAAGCCATTGGAAATCGTGGTGGAGAAAGCACACCCAAATGAGAGATGCTGCTCAGGTAGTGCTGAAGGGGCTTCTCAAGGAGGACTTCTTCATGATGCCTCTTAAAACTGTCCTGTTGAGCCAAAAGGAAAATTGTGCTGACTTTGCTGCCTCTTTTTCCAGGAAAACTCAACCAGGATTTTGCACTCTATGTACTTTCCAGCTTCTTGTCAGAGATGGATCTGATAGTGGTCACTTAAGGTTATTTTCAAGGCTTGTAGTAAATGGATTTTTTTTTGCACTTTGAAGGAAATGCTGAAAAAGCCCCTTTTTTCATCGTGATCTTTTGAAACAATTTCCTGAACTATGACAATCAAAACATTCTGAACTAAACCCACATTTCAGGCAGATTGAAACCCTTCACAAACTTGAAATGTTTCATAGTTCTTTCATATTCTAAATCATGGAAGTCATGCGTGTCCCATCCCTGCATGTCCCAAGGCCATATTGAATGGGACCTTGGGCAACCTGCTCCAGAGACAGATTTAGTGGTTGGTAACCATGCCTTACAGCAGGAGAGTTGGAACTGGATGATCTTTAAGATTCCTTGCAATCTGAGCCATTCTATGGTTCTATAATGGCTAAGCGATGAGAAAACGTGAAGGTCACTGTGACAGTTGACACCAATATGTTTCTAACTTACTGAAAGCTCTTTTGACTTTTCCAGTGAACTTCAGCCAAAACTGCTAAGTTGCCACACAAGCTTCCATGTATAGCAAATAAGCATTGCCTCATGGAAAGCCCCTATGGGAAGAACTCAGAGTGTGGAGGGGATCTCTGCCTCACCAGAAATTGCTCAGATGATGGGGGGAATTAAAAATTTATCTCCCAAGAACACATTATCAGCACTCCCAGGAGCTGCACCTAGCAGAGACCCATTTGCCAGCTCATTTTGGTGCTGACAGCTGTGAGAATGCTTCTATTTCAGTGGGAGAGCAGAGCTGTGGATTTCCAGTCCTGGCTGCCCCACACTGTGCTGGGGACTGCTGTGGCTCTGTGCCCTTGGCTGAAGGCAGACCTGGGATTCACCCCACACCCAGGGCTGAGGCTGAAACCCAGATCAAAAGCCTATATATCTTTTTTTTTTCAAGGGAACCCGTAGTGCTAAGAATCAAACTAGTGAGTGATAATCCTCCAGACTTACATGAAAAATCAAATGGATGCATGGGAAAACATAGATAACAGGGGAAAAGCTTGTTTTGTCTAGTTTGCCTAACAAGAAGGGAAGAATAGTGAGACATGTCAAATTGTCTTTGCAGAGCAGGTTAACACCAGATACTTGTTTATCCTTGGAGATTTCTCAAATCCAGCAGATTTCAGCACTGCCTAATGAAAGCTAAGGGAAGAGAGGGAAATGGAGCATGTACAGTTCAGAGGAGGGGAAGATGCAGATGAAAACAAATGAAAAGCCTTTCTCCTTCATGTTTCAAGTGCCAAATTATGCTTGACATTTCAATTTCCCCAAGGCGGGCTGCTGTAAAATCGTCTTGAACTCTCCTCAAAGTGTTAAAGCTTCCATCAGCTCTTCCAGCGGAATCAAACAGGTCTGACTCAGTTCTGTCCTGGGTGTGAAATGGAATCATTATTATAACACCGCACAACTGGAATTTAGAAAAAGCTCCAAATGTCCTTAGTGTTTTCATGGATGGGCTTCACAATCGGCTTTGCCCAAGGGCACGATGCAGTTGCTGTGCTGAGCACTTTGTCACTCAGGTGGAGATGATGGGGTTGGGGACTCGCACACGGCTTTTCTGTAACTCTTTTGAGAATTCAGGGCTTTTATTACTTGTGTATCTTTCATATGTGGCTTTTTTTCACATGAAGATCTCCAGTTCTGTGTCTAGCCAGGTCTTGGGTCCTTCAGAGATCTGCAGGAGAAATCAGGAGCGACTGAAGTTCTCACCATTTCTCCGCATTCCAACATTTTTAGGAAGCTTTGAAAGCCTGAATATTTGAAGTGTTTTGACCACGTCCCCAGTGAGAAATACTGCGAGCAGAGGAATGATGGAAATACTGCTTTTTCATGATCTGCTCTATTGACACGTTTTGTTTTTCCTCAGCTTGTTTTCTTCAAAAGCTCAGCAAAACTTTCAGCTGCACAAATTTCCCTGAGTTCCATCACTGCGTGCAGTCTTCTGGGGGAGATGCTGAGCTTGCTGTGCTGTCAGTACCAGACAATCAAAAGCAATTCTCCTCCTCCATGAGTGGGAATAATGGTGACCCAGCTTTTCGAGAGACCTCACTGAATTGGATGCTTTGAAAAATATACCCTTGGGCTGTGGTCGCTGAGCACTTGAAAAGGCCTGTGATTAATGATATGGTCATTATGGGCATGATTAAGAGCAGCCAGGATTTACATTTACCACCTCAGCCTTTCCTAGTGTCTGCCAAGCTGTGGACTGGAGACCACCAGTGCAGCACACAGCGTGACTGTGCGAGGGGAGGCAGTGGGGGGCTAGAGTGCCTTGGCTGGCAGCATGGTGCTGGCTCTCTCCTCTGATTGCAGCTGATGAATAGTACTTTAGAAGCTAGGAATATGTTAAACATTCCTGTGTAGTCCGAGGACCAGAACCACAGCTGTGCCCTGTTCACAATGGGTGTAGCTGAAGAATGAAGAGGAAGGAGAGGAAATAGCTTTTGACTTAAGGTGAGCTACAGATTCTGCCATCTTGGGAAGCTGTTGGGGTGCAGGCAGTGGTCCTCTGGCACTGCAGGGAGCCAAGCAGATCCCTTCACCACTATTTCATGCATTTTTATGCCACTCAACTCAGAAGCCACCTGGGGTTAGGTGAGAGAAACAAGCGACTATCTCTGTGTGACATGGCAGGTCTTCTCTAGCATCTATTCTTCCCTTTTTCATAGCTCTGGTCATTAATAACAGAACTAAAACTTCCATTACACGACTTCTGACTTGACGCTCATGCCAGGGCATTCACTGCAATTACCCTTGATTTGAGAGCAGCCGTTAAAGGAAATAAAAATGACAGCTTTGGAGCAGTCCTGTTGTGCAGCATGATGGCTCTTGGCAGCAGGAGACCTAATCACCCTCCTGAAGGCTGCTATTCCAGCGTGGGATCTGAACAGACAAGGTACCAAATGATGCTGCTTCCCTCTGAGAGGGTTGCCAGGGCCTGAGGAAGGGTGACCATAAATCAGTGGTGCTCTGCTGTCACAGCAGGAGTGTCACTGTCTGTGTTGCCATCAAGAACTGGACAGGCAGAGGAAGCTGGTGAGGTTCAAAGAGGAAAGTGCAGAGCCCTGCACCTGGGGAGGAACAACCATGTGCATCAGTACAGGTTAGGGAATGACCTGCTGGAGAGGAGCTCTGCCGAGAAGGATGACTTGGTGTTAGGACAGCAGGGAGACTATGAGCCAGGAGTGTGCCCTGGTGGTCAATAAGGCCAAGGGTGTCCTAGGGTGCATTACAAGGAATGTGGCCAGCAGGGCAAGGGAGGTGATCCTTCTCCTCTGCTCTGCCCTGGGGAGGCTACATTTGGAGTGTTGTGTGCAGTTCTGGGATTCTCAATTCAAGTAAGAGGGAATTGCTGGAGAGAGTTTAGTGGAGGGCTGCAGAGATGGTGAGAGGCTGGAGCATCTCTTGTATGAGGAGAGGCTGGAAGTCCTGGGGCTGTCCAGCCTGGAGAAGACTGAGCAGAGATCTTATCAATGCTTCTAAATATCTAAAGGGAGGGAGTGGAGTGCATGAGGCCAAGCTCTTTTCTGTGGTGCCCAGTGACAGAACATGGGGCAACGGGCACAAACTGGAACACTGGAAGTTCCATATGAATACGAGGAAAAGCTTCTTTACTATGAGGGTGCCAGAGCCCTGGAACAGGCTGCCCATGGTGGTGGAACAGTCTCCTTCCCTGGAGATATTCAGAATCCTCCTAAATGCTTTCCTGTGCAACCTGCTTTAGCAGCGGGGCTGGACTGGGGGATCTCCAGAAGTCTCCACCAACCCTTACAATTCTGTATTCTGTGATGTGAATGCAACACTGATGGCCAGCCATGTCTCAGGCTGTGCCCTGCCTGCTGGCTGTTTGGACAAAATCTGAAGAAGAGGTAGAAATGTTGTCCATAGTGCAGGAGATGGGGAACTTGCTGTTTGCAGGGAGGTATGAGTCACTGCTCCTGCACCTGTCTGTTCTCCTTAACTTGTTAGCTTCAGTACCCTTTGCTCCCCAGCCAACCCTCCTTGCCCCCAAAAGGTTACATCAGGCATGTTGGCTTGGCACGAGGCAGCAGGCTCTGCCACCACTGATCTTTGAGCTATAATGATAAATTATGCTCCGTTGCCCAGTCCTTCTGGAAAGAAATTTTAATGTGGATTAAAATAAAAGAGTTTTGATAGATGCTGGAAATGTCTCCCTTTGGCTGTTAAGGAAAAAAATAAATAAATAAATAAAAAATCTGAATGCCTGTAATGCTTCTGCTGAGAATTAAAATAATTGGTATTTAAATAGTATTCTGAGTAGAATTGCGATTGCCTGGGAAAGCCAACCCCAGAAGCAAGATCTCCTCTTGTCTTTAAGAGCTCAGCCAGGCTTGGAAACTTAAAAAGAAACTTGAGTTATTGGGAATTTAAAACATGCCCTTGCTTTGACTTGAATGCAACATCAAAGCAAGAGCCTATGTGTTCCTGAAAAAACTGCTGCTCTGCTTTCCTAGCTGATAAATGCTGCTTCTCTGCTGATTTTATTAGCTCTGCTATCCCAGCATCATCTCCATCCACAAATGCCCTTCCCATGTGTTCAAAGGAAGGAGTCAATTTTGCCCTCTCAGAGGAAGAGCTAACACCAATCCTAACAGTGCCAGGAGATAAAGGAGGCTAGTGACAGACAGCACTGTTTCCCCCTGATGCTGGGCAGCAGTGATGAGAGTTGAGAGGGTCTTTTGTACCAAAGGAGGTGTTAAATCCATCACCCACTGTGTGGTTACACTGTCCCATAGCTGTGGTATTTCCTGCATTCATGAGCTGCTGGCAGAATCCCATACCCTTCCCAGGATGCAGCACTTTCAAATGGATGTTATGTTCCCCTCTACCTCCCCTGTGCACCCAAGATCTCCAGCCAAGAGAGGCAGAATCCCTGTTTCATTTTAGGTTGCACAAATTGCATCTTATACTGGCAGAGTTTCTTTGAGATGAGCTCCAACACATTATCACAGAATCGTTTGAGATGGAAGGGACTTCTAAAGGTCTCCAACTCTCCTTCAGTGAACAGGGACACCCAGAGCTCCATCAGGTGCTCAGAGCTCCTCCAGGCTGAGCCAGAGTGCCTCCAGGGATAGGGCATCTACCAGTGTCATACTGCTGCTTGTTTGCTGTCCTGCTTCTTCCCAAATCCCACATCTTTCTGTTGTACACCTGTTTCCCATGCAGATCTGGTATTTAAGCCTTTGGAAAGCAAGTCTCACAGAATACAGTTATTCCCACAGTTCTCATTCAGCTCTTCCAGCATGTGTTTGTGACCCCAGCAGATGACTGTGCTAATGGGATCTCACTGATGCCAAATACCAGAAGAGGCTTCTCTGTGTCAGATAAACTGGGAGCCCTGAAGGATTTCTCATGTTTCAAGCAGTGAGGTTCACTGGCCTGACAACAAAAATGTTCTTACCAAAGTCCTCATTGCCCATAAGAGATTTGGGACTGAATAGGACTGGGTAGGTCTGCGAGCATCACACAAGACACAGCAGGACAGAGCCATACAGCTGACTGGAGCAGAGCCATTGGGGCTCTGTGTGCAGCATTGCATGCAGTGTACGGGCATAGCCGACAGTTCTCATGTCAGCAATGACTACTGTGAAATGTCTCCCTTTGCCTTGAAATCATCACCGTTTTATGTAATAGCAGCAGCTCCAGTCCCCAGCTGAGATCAGAAGTCCATTAAGCGCTTGAAATTGTGTGAATGCACAGGATGAGGACATGCACTCCTGACCAGCTCCACGTTGCCTATTGCCTTGCTAATCCTATTAACCCCGTCCTGCTCAGATCCCCCTCCGTTTATAGGCTCCTACCTACACAGATAGAGGTAACCTCCAGAAGTTGTCTGCTCAGGGCCAGTCGGTACTGGGGCTACTCTAACTTTCTCATTCTATTTGCGTTCTCTGGAATTAAAGAGCTTAACCTCACAGAGCTGCTACTGGCTGATTTTATAGATTAAACCTAGGAATTACAAGTTAAATTCATTATTAGTTCAAATGGGAAATAATTCCACCAAAGAGAGTGGAAATTACTAACTCAGGGGAAGCAGTTATCTAACATTTCCTTTCTAAGGAAATAGAGAAAGAAACCTTGTTTCTACAGTAACATCCCTTGCTTCTTTTTTTTTTTTTTTCCTTAACATAATTCTAGTGATAGCTGTAGGATTATTTCTAGGACAGAGAAGCTGGAAATGCACAAATGCTCTATTCATGGTGAAGTGGCTTATATAAACCCAGACTGGGGTCAAGTGAACACAGAGAGAGAAAAAAGGGAGTTGTGTATCAGATAAATAGTCCTGAAGAGGAAATGTCAATGGAGAGGTTTGTGAAAGTAGGAGCACAGGACTTAGCAGCCCATTGAATTGTAGGAGATATTTTCGTTTCTATCTGATGACTGAATGAACTGAAGCCAGCACCTGCCAATGGCAACATAACTTAGTTATTGTGGCTTGCACAACAACAGAAAGCCTTCCTGGAGCCATTCAGTGTATCCAAACAGAGGCAAGGCTGTCATGAGAGAATGGCAACGAGTTTGTGCTTAAGGAAATGAGCGAATCTCCTTCTGAATCCTAGAAATAATGAGTGGTTCCACGTGCAGTGGGGTGATTTACTGATCCACAGCTGATTTAAAGATCCCCAGTTCATTCACACAGACAATTTATTTGCATGTCAATGAGACTCTAAATTCTGATTCCTAATAACTAAAAATACCATATTTTTACTTTTGTTTTTTTTTTTTAGTCCTCAAGGAACTGAATCTGTAACTGCATTAAAAGGTTAGGGAATTGAATCCCAGAGGCTCAGAGGGGCTATTTCAAGTCCTCAGCCAACCGAAGTTGAACTGTACACCTATGGCAACCCAATTCCCAGCCCTGATCTTCACCTCATCGTGGGTCACAGAAACAACAACTTCAGAATACCTGGAATGATGATGGAGCGATGATGTGACCTTTTGCACTGTGGGGGAGGCATTCCATGCTCTGATGGTCGTGGGCTCCTGTTGACTCCAATCTCCCCCATCATCACCGAAGACCATTTTTTGTGGCAGGCTATGAGAGAAGAAAAGGAATAATCCCTGCCTGCTGCCTCCTCCTGAGCACACTGCTCGAGAGCCAACAGCCCGGACCACAGGAGGCTTCCAGATGCTGGCGGAGAAGCTGGAATCATTATAACGGAGCAGAGCCCCACACAAAGGTGGAAAGATCCTCTTAGTGCTCATTAATTGTAATTTTCAGGATTAATGCAAAAGATTTGGCAGCTTGACAGGAGGGAGTTTTAACACAGATAATTCACCGCAGCTCACTGGAGCTGAGGACAGGGTCACTGTCCCCCTGCCACAACGCAACAGGTAAAGACAAGGACAGAGGTAACTAGACAGGGAACGGGCACATAAAGCTCCCAATATGTCAAAAGATGTATTTTACACGGGGCAGTGTAAATATTCATGTGATTTATTAGAGCAGCAGACTGTTCATTGATGGCTCTATTGAATTGAGGGTTATTTAGCAGGGGAGATCAATATGGGAGCAGGGAGCCAAAGCCTGTGAAAGCAACTGAAGCAGAAGTACATTTTGCAGTGTGAAGTCACTTAACTGCTGCTTAAACCTTAGCATGGATTCACCCTGTGTATATTTTAGTGCTGGAGCAAAGGACGTTCTTCCAGAGGCTCAATCCATGCTGTTTGGTGCACTCAACATGCTGGATTTTGGCAACCTGCGGGGCAGTTTCTGTTGCGCAGGGTGAAATCCAGAGCACAACTCCAGATCAGTCCCGTTATATCCCCTGTTCCCAAGCCAGCCTTGTGCTAGATCACAATTCAAGGCTCAAATCTGTTGACTTTTTGTGCTTTTGTAAGCACTGGTTTTCACTTCCCATCATTTTTTATTACACTTATTCCTTCAGAAGAAAATATCTCAAATGCCCCTAATCTTTTTTAGCATGGAATTTTAGATTCTAATGGGCTTGTTTTAATTTGCACACATTCTTGTTAATAATGAATCTGTTTAACGTGAGTTAAACCAAAAAGCCTGTAATGGTAATTCAAAACATAAAACTCTAGTGTGTTTCTGTAAGAATTCCGTGTTAATATTCTTAAGGCTTTTTAATGGTTATTTTAAGTAGGCATTGGTATTAGCAGAAACATCACACAAATTAAAATTAGGCTCTTGGTGACTATTTAAAAATGAATATTCACAGACTCTTCAGCATGAAATTAAATCTAGTTACATTTGACGCTGCTGGTGTATTTTTACTGAAGAAAGATAGCACTGCCAGTGAACTTGCTATCAATACCTAATTTATAGCAGCACGTTGATTGTAATGACCAGATTTATATAGCATAGCCTGGGAGCTTGTGTCAGGCTTTAAATCTACGAGATGAAGCTTGAGCCAGTAGTTGAATGGTGGAATTAGGGTTGAGGACTTCAGCTTCAATCTAGAAATCTTGTTCCAGGTTGGGTAGATTACAACCCTGCCATGCTTGCTGCGCTCATCACTATGCTCTGCAATGAAAGAGCTTTGGGATCACCCTCCATCAGGTCCTATTAGAAATCCACATCTTTGTATGTAAGCCAAGGGCTTTGCTTTGGGGTCATCTCTGTGTCATGTCCTCTTCTGAACTCACAATGGTACATGTGTCCTCTTGCAGCTTTTCCCTTGCATTTGGTTGCAGGCTATGCTTTCACCTGCTGCTGGGAGCTGGTGGAGCTTCTGCTCCTTTTCTCTTCATTGTTTAATGAAGTCCTCAGTAAAAAAATATCAACGAGGAACATTATGTCATTTCTTCACAAATCAGTCTTCCCTCATCCTTTGCTAGACTTTACCGAATTATTTCCTTATTCTCTTTTTCTTCTGAATATACAGAACTAAGCTCAGCATTATAAAACCCAGATTACCATCCCTAAGTAGTGTGGCAACAAAACATGCTTAAAATTAAACGCATGCAAATCCACATAAAGTCCATGGGATTGAAGCAGATGGTAAAAATTAAGCAAAAAGTTAAATCCTGAAGGGGTGGCTTTAGGAAACAAGCTTGGGATGAAGTGATGAGGAAATGCAGTGCCTACGTACCACACAAATACAATTCCATGGCTCCCTGCCTGTTGCTATCATCCTGGGACTGCAGATTCCAAATCTGCCCAGCTTTTCTGTTTCATTTTGACGATAACACCTTGTGCCTCCCCTCAGGCTTCTGAAATAAGACAGCACTTTCCGTGATATATCTGGGAGCCATTAAGCCACAAAAGCTGAGTGTCGTCTTTCTGCTGATGTACACTACAAGAACCTGTCATTCCACTGATATAGTACAGCGTGAGAATGGTCTCCCTTCAAAATACATCACCAGAGGGCAATGGCATTTTGAGTTATATGGTGCCAGGAAGGAAAGCATCTGAACCATTCACAAACGTAGACAAGATAGGGTCAAAAAACATCTTTAGTTTTCATGTGGGCAGCTGGACCAGCAGAAGAGCAACTAAAAACTGGTTTAAAGTCATCGTCATTGAATGGGAAGAAATGGGTTGTAGCATTTATTTGCTTTGGGTCCCTAATTCCCATTCGCAGAATGGACCATCAGGTATAAGAGCCTTGAAGTCATAGCTGGATACCTTCTGTGGAGGCACTGGAGTACCAGTGCCAATCCCATCACCTGTTTCCTCTTCTGCTAAGCTCAGAGCCATGGCTTGCACTTCTCCCTTCCCTGTGCATGGGCAACGTTCTGCCTGTGTGATGTGCTCCCATACCATTAAAAAGCAAATGGTAAAACATATTTGTTCTGTACTGCCTTGGCTTCACAAACTCTCTTCCCCTGGCTCACTCCACTGCTGTGAGCAGCCACACTGGTGCCAGCAGCTCTGCCTATAACAGCAACAATATTCACTGCTTAAATATTTGCAGGATCACTGTCTGAATTGGCATTCTTTCCAAAGCTATCTGGGCTCCATGAAAAACTCATGGAATAAACACAGTAACACAGGGCCAGCTCCTCAGCTAGTGCTAGTCAGTTTGATTCTGTGTAAGCCAAACTAAGGATCCGCTCTTCCTCGTGTTTGCCTAAGATTTGCAAGAAAATGAACAATGCTAGCAAATGTACATGCACTTCAGTGGTGAATTGGTGCATCTTTTCATTTATTGTCTTGATTTTTCTGTTTTCTACTGCTGGGAAATTATGCAGATATTTCTCGTACTGGAGAAGAATACCAATAATTAAGAAATGTGCAGCTTGGATTTGGAATGCTGTTGTGAATCCCATAGCAATGTTCTCATGAAGCACATCAACAGCTGTGATGACTGCTATCTGACACAAGGGCTGGATCCTCAGCCCCCAAGAAGGTCACTGTGCATTGTTTGTTTGGCACTTATATGGAAAAAAATAGCAGGAAAAGAGAGCAGGACACAAGGCACTGGCCAGCTTTCTGATCTGTTTGTGCAGGAGTAGTTAAACAGCATCATCTCTTAGGGGAAGAGAAAGAGGCCACGTGGCTCTGGTATTGGGCCAACTCAGATAAAAGATGACCCTTGCTGTCTTTGTGGGGACAAGCACTGAGTGGCAGGAATGGCAAACAAACTTTTTGCTGGTAACATCCTTAAAGGCCAAAGAAATACTGGGTGCTGTAACAGGGCACCTATGGCCCTAGACAATAGGGATCTCAGCTTTAGTTCATAGAATCACAGAACCGTTTCAGATGGAAGGGATTCTTAAAGGCCATCTCGTCCAACGCCCTGCAATGCACAGGGGCACCCACAGCTCCATCGGTGCTCAGAACCTCACCCAGTCTGACTTTGAATGTCTCCAGGGGTGGGGAACCACCACCTTTCTGAGCAACCTGTGCCAAGGCCTCACCATCCTTCTCATAAAAAATGTTTTCCTCATACCCAGCCTAAATCTCTCTTCTTTTACTTTGAAACCATTTCCCCTCGTTGTATCACAAAAGACCCCACTAAAGAGTCTGCTTGAGTCCAGAGACAACTACTTTTATTTAAAGATATTGGAATTTCTACCCAAAGACCAAAAAAAAGAGAAAATTACAAGTAAGTTGCTTGCTATGTGGATGAGCTTCAGGACCAGGTCATGAATAGCCTTCCTCCTGCTCTGTGTTGCCAAAAGAGCCCAGCTGTGCTCGTGTGCAGCTCTCCTCAACATCCAACTGTTGATGGCAGCTGAAAATCTAGTTATGGAAGTAGAGTAGGTCACTGCTTGGCCCTAGATATAATTAGCACAAGGGTAGGTTATTTTCAACTACAGCAGGCAGTTGTATTTGCATAGTCTCCATGTAATTTATTGAAAGCTGCAAGACTCTCAACCAGGGAGCCACGTTAGTGGATGGATATTAACCTGGGAACCTCTACAACAACTTTACCTGGCCTTCCCACTATGTGTATTTTTCACTCAATACCATCCTGTCACTGAGCAGCTTAATTCTCTTACGGGCACAGTTGCCAACCCAGTTTCCAGGGCAGACATGTGCCCCAGGATTTATTTTATTCCATTTAAGTAACTGTGGCCAGTTTTCATAATTTGAGGAGGTGAAATTGCCCGTTCCCTGAGGCACTCTAACAAATGAGATCAGAAGTCCAATGAATACATGTCTTGCAACGCTTTTCAGTTCAATTATGTGTATCTATGTGCAACTGATAACGCCACGATCGGTTCAAATAGTATCTTTGCAAGTGTGAAAGGCTGCAAATTAAAGTCTATTTCACATCAGTATCCAACATGTTACTGGAAAGATTAAAAGGAAAAATTTCTAGGGACAAGGGATGAACAATTAATGAGGCCTGGAGTGACTCTGAAACAGGTAGCAAAGAAAAACAACTGTAAAAAGAGAAACCATCAGCAGTGAGCAGCTTGGTGCCAAGTTGCAGAAGGAGATTAGTGGCGAATCTCACTAGATCCATTAGCGTTTGTGAAGTACTCCTGGAGTAGATCAATGAGCATCACAGTAACTCCCAGGAGGAAGTGAATTAAAAGCTTTTTCTTCTTCTTTTTCCATTTTTTTTTTTTTTTTTTAAATGGTGGGAAGCAAATAAAGCAGAGTTTGCAAAGTGAGACTAAACCAAGGCATTGGATGGGACTGCTGGCTGTCCCCAGTCAAGTTAGGTTACAATCAAGTATAAAAGTAAGTGGCCACATTAAAGCTTTGACATGGCCAAAACAGTGATTTTAAGCGACTTTAAGTCAATCTGTTTTTAGCTTTAGTTGCCTTATTTGAGACTCTGAGCATTTGGCATGGGTGGCAATTTTGTCTGCAGGCAAAAAACTTCAGCTTGTTTTTAGTGGGAGCAATAAGAAGGTGCTGAAGTTCTGAGAGCCACCTTAAAAAGTCATCTCCAGCCCTTCAGGTTGCTCCGGCGCAGCACCGCTGCAGCTTCCCCAGTGCTATTGATTTACACCAGTTGAACATCTGGCCCATATGCTTTGTATTATTAAATACTTCTGCGATTATTATGTGAGCAATTAAGATTCATGGAAATGAAAAAGCAGGCTATGAATTGTGCCTTCGCTGTGGTTCAGGAAGAATTGCTTAGGCAAACTGCTGCCTTTTACCGTAGCTGTGCAGTTTTTCTGTGTATGTTTTTTTTTTCTAGAAACCAGACTTAAGTGTCAATGAGACCTCAGGTTTTCTTCACCTGGGAAGGATCAGCCTCACCACTGCCATGTTTCCCCACCTTGTTCTTCAAGCTGGTATCCTGCAACATATCCCAAACCAGTGCTGATGCTGGAGGGCTACAGGAAGCCTTTTCCAGCCAGCCTACTTCTCTTCCTTACCGCCCTTGAGATCTCCAACTTCTTACCCTGTCCGCCACTGCCAGACAGAGAACTGTGATCTCTTCCTCTGCCCGGCAGCCTTTCTTTGTATACAAGGCTTGTTATGTTGCTCATCTGTGTTCTGTGCAATGTTCAGCCTGGTCAATCGTGCTGGAATTCAATACTGACAAAGTCCAGACAAGCCCAAGTAAATGTTAACACTCCAAACTCTTTATTGTTTTTTTTTTTTTCTTTCTTTAAACCTGATTCCCTTTCATGGTTTGCTGCTGGAGTATAGAAGTACATCCAGCCAGAACAGAACAAGCTCCATCTTTCAGTCTCAGAAGATGAAAGGAATAGAGTGAGATCACATTTTGCAAACCTGAGAAGATTCGAAAATCCCTCTCCTGCTATTTCTGGAAAAGAAGTCAATGACAGGTCAAGATTATCTTCATTAACAGTGTGAGAAGGAGTGCTGGCTGCAAGTTTTGTTTCACCTGAAATGCAGCATTCAACAGCTGGTTTTCCTCATCTAAAACAATAAAAAATTCTTGGCCGTGCATAAAATCGTCTCCTGGTAGTATGTAATGGTGCTTGCCAGTATGATGTGCAGAATAGCAGGGTGACCTTCTAACATCACTATCCCCAGGGCCTGATGACACTGCTTAACAGATGCTTGGTGACTTGAAGGTCCCGAAGTTACAGCTTTGCATGTATGCAGAAGTCACCATTCCTATTAAGGGCTGAGGAGAGACAGATTTGGCTTTTATCCCACTTCTCAGACATGGCATGATGTAACGGACTGCTCTGAAGGGGAGGTCACTGCTCTTCAGAAGGAGAGCTGTTACAACATGGGGAATAGATCTGCAGGGCTGATCCAGGTGTACTGGCTCTGATGGGAGCCGGGAGAGAAACAAAGCAGGTATTTGGGGGCTGCAGTGCAGATTAGAGCTTGGCTAAAACTCACCAGCATGAAACATGACCAAGCACACCCTATCCAAAACACCCCTCCCTTTTTAGATATTCAGCATGTTGGCTGGGAAGGGTTGTGACATAGGGTTTTGTCAACTTAAAGAAGGTCAACAAAGCTGTTAAGGCTAGGAAGCTTCCCTTCCCTTCCCTTCCCTTCCCTTCCCTTCCCTTCCCTTCCCTTCCCTTCCCTTCCCTTCCCTTCCCTTCCCTTCCCTTCCCTTCCCTTCTGTCACCTCACCTCACCTCACCTCACCTCACCTCACCTCACCTCACCTC